>NW_020954751.1:19867891-19926902 GCF_900497805.2 Vombatus ursinus | reverse complement strand
TGTGTGTGTGTGTGTGTGTGTGTGTGTGTGTGTGTGTGTGTGTGTGTAATGTCAGAACTGGAAGGGACTTTAGAATATAGACTATCAGCCCTGGAAACAGCTTTAAAGAGCATCTATTCAAACCCCCTTATTTTACAGATAGCGCCTTTTAGACTTAGAAATGGGAAGTGACTTCCATAGGAGGAAGGGCACTAAAATTGGACTGAGGTAACTGAGTGCTGGCTCTAATGGGTCCACAAGTACTATAGCTATAGCTCTACAAATACAATCTCTCATTTGTTGACCAACATTGGTATTGCTGTTCCCATGTCTCTATGCAAGTATATCTTGTGTCAGTTTTAAAAAAAAAAAAATCCTATCTTACTTTTATTGATACCTTTTGTTTTTTATATCATATTAGTTGCTGAATGTATCCTTTCCCCTTCCCTTGTAACAAAGATTAAAAAGAAAGAGAAGGAAAGCTGCGCAGCAAAGCTCAGGTGAATTTTCTTAGCCCTTTTCCTGTTGGCTCTAATAATTACTAGCTATGTAACCCTGAGTAACTAATTTCCCCTCTTTGATTTTGGTTTCTTATAAATAAATAAGGGGTAATAATACTTGTGATATCCACTTCATTGGAGTGGTGTGAGTAAAATGCATTAAAATCCTCATTAATCATAGTAAAAAAAAAAATAAAAAACCAAACAAACCAGTGCAGCATTACATACATGTGAGCTAGTATTATTAATTTCTTGCTTACTGTTAACTATCCAAACAGAAGTGAGATAGTGACCCTGTTGGGGACAGTACAGTGTAGAGTTCTGCTAGGGAAGGGAGGAGGTTGGTCGAGAATAACCTCAAAGGTCCTTCCTTAGTGAGAGACTAGTCATAATAAAGATTGGCTATCCCCAGTGTCAGTGTGGTAGAGTGAGAGGCAACATGACATAGCAAAAAAAAGTCTATACTTGGAGTCAGGAGGGAACCAGGCTCAAATATTGACCCTGACACTTAGCTGTGTAAGCATAGGCAAGCCATTCTGACCCTGCAATTGCGTCTGTAAAATGAAGATGATCATACCTGAAGCACTTCGCAAACCTTCAAACTTAGTATAGAAGGAAATTCAGAGGGAAACACAGATAAGAGGGACAGCTTTGAAAGTAACAGGCAGAATTGAGTGTATACTAAGCAAGTAGTACATATTAGAAGTACGGTTTCACGTACAATTCTCTCTCTGTTTTCTTTGTATAGGGAGGTGTTCATGTTTCTTGGTGTTTGACAAGTTCAGATTGACAAAAAATAAAAATTGTTTTTAAATAGCTTTATAACATCAGCTGTTAGTACTACTATGACAAGTGATGGTGATGATGTTGATGATAATAACAATAACAACAATAATGATAACAGTGATAATGATAATAATAACAATGT
Source organism: Vombatus ursinus (assembly GCF_900497805.2). Classification (NCBI taxonomy): domain Eukaryota; kingdom Metazoa; phylum Chordata; class Mammalia; order Diprotodontia; family Vombatidae; genus Vombatus; species Vombatus ursinus. The sequence continues at coordinate 19,925,495 of NW_020954751.1, read as the reverse complement.
TGCTGCTGCTGCTGCTGATAATGAGCTTCCTGTCCCCCTTCTTCATTTGTAGGCAGCTAGGTGGTACAGTGGATAAAACACCAAGCCTGGAATCAGGAAGACCTGAGTTCAAATACAGCCTCAAACACTTACTAGTTATGTGACCTTGGGCAAGTCATTTAACCTCTGTTTGCCTCAGTTTTCTCATCTGTAAAATGGGAATGATAATAGCATCTACCTCTGAGGGTTATTGTGAAGATCAAATGAGATAATAATTGTAAAGTGCTTGGCATACTGCTTAGCATGTCATAAATGCTGCATTAAATGTTAGCATTATTAGTATTATCTGTGAAAGTCCCTTCCTTCCTTCAAGGCCCAAGTCACATGTGCCACCTCCTCTGTGATGTCTCCTCTGATCCACCCCTGCCCAACACATAGTAGAAGAATCCCAGAATCTGAGAATTGGAAGAGACCTCACCTCTGGGTAAAAGTGATTCCTCTCTCATATGATCTCACAGCACTTTTCCTGGACTTTTCCTTTGCACTTAACCAAGTCTTCCTTATACCTGATATTTGTGTGCATGCATTTGATGAAAAGTTCCTGGAAGGCAAATTTTGTGTCATGCAAACCTCATTGCCTTGCACACATTCATTGCTTAATAGATGCTTAGTTGAATGAATTAACAGACCTACTCTTCTCCTTCCCCCCAAGTTACCCTGAACTCAGAAGTTCCACAGGACATGGTTTGAAAAACAACTTTGTAGATTAACTAACAAAGATTAAATCTTCTTGAGTCTATTGTGTAGAGGAGGGTGGTGGTTTTATAAGATTTGTTTGACATCTCATTAAGATAAGCATCATGGCAGATAGCCTAGCCAACAACTATAGGGAACTCCTTAGCCTAGACTAGAGTTCAAAAATTCCATATTCATGTTATGTGTAGAACATGGGGCTAATCTAATCTTTAAGGGGCTCCCAGCTGTCTTCGGAGTCAATTTCAAACTCTTATGCTTGGCATTCGAGTCTCTTTACATTCTGCCACCTCCCTGCATTGCCAACCTTGTCTCCTACTGCCACCTTCCAGGGCCCAGGCCCTCGAGCCTGCCTCCTCAGTCAAATCACACTTTCTTGACTCTGTGTTCCACATGTCTAGATTGCCTCTTTCCCCTCTCACTCTGCCTGAAACAATCCTATCTTCTCCACCAGCCTCTTCTCAGCAACTTTCCCTTTTCAGGCATAGCATTTCATTTGCGATTCTGACATGCATTGTTTTCTATTATAGCTATTTTGGCCTGTGTCATATCCCCCTCCTAGGCCTCTTACTATGTTGACATATCAGGGGTGGGGAATCTGTGGCCTCAAGGCCACATGCAACCTTCTAGGTCCTTGGGTGTGGCCTTTTGACTGAGTCCAAGTTTTACAGAACAAATCCTTTTATTAAGGGGATTTGTTTTGTGAAGTTTAGATTCAATCAAAGGGCCACACTTGAGGACCTAGAGGGCCTTGAGGCCACAGGTTCCCCATCCCTGAGTCATAGACCATGTTTTATTTTCATTTTCTACCTTTCTGAGTCTCAAGCTAGTTCTCTGTACACACAGTCAGTGCCTAATAAGTGTTTGTTGAATTGAATCATTTCAGTGAGATTTGCTAGTAAGATCAACTGGATGTATAATATTCTTCTATGGAACCCTGTTTTAGATTTCTGATATGTAGTTGTGAATAGCATAGGTCAATATTTTATCCACAGTATTTGGTGTATTGAAAGTTATGTTACCACAGGAGGGACATTTTGATGAGCAGTCTCATGCCCTGATCCTTTGTGGGATTAAATATGAAGAGAAAAGCAGAGGGTAATTTGAGCTGGGCAGAAGGAAGTAGGACAGACACTTCTATTTCCAACTAATTCTGTTGTCTGGGAAAGTGTTCCTCAGATTTTTTTTTCAGTCTCTGACCTATAAAATGGTGTAGAGGTAAGAACAATGAACTTGGCGTCTTAGAAAGGCTTGAGGCTCAATTATTTGCCAGCTGTATGATCATGAACAAGTCACTTCTCCTCTGAACCTCAGTTTCTTCACCTGTAAAATGGGGATTATTGCACATGACCTACTCTCCTGCAAGGGCTGTTGTGAGGGTGAAGTGAAGTAGTTAGAAAGAACTGTACATGCATTCAATTATTAGAGAGACAGGCTGGTATAGTGGAAAGAATTTGGGACTTAGAAGACCTGGTCTCAAGTCCGTTTACTTTGTGATTAGAAACTAGAGACACATCATTTAATTTTCCTAAGCTTCACTTTTCACATCTGGAAAATGAGAATAATAAAACTTGCATTACCAACCTAACAGGATTATTGTGAGAGTCCAATGAAATTTCTCATTTCAAATGAGATGGTTCTCCTCCTACCTGTCCGATTGCTCCTTCTCAGTCTCTTGTATTAGACCATCCTCCATCAGCAACTCCTCAAAGGTACCTTTCCCCCAAGGCTCTCTGCTGGGCTCAGAGAGTCTTCTCTCTCTACTCTTTTGGTCATCTCTTCCCATGGGTTCAATAGTCATCTCTATGCAGATGACTCTCAGGTCCATATATTGAGTCTTAATCTTTGCCCTGAATTCTAATTAAGCCACACTGCCAACTGCTAGCTAACTCTGCATGGGATCCACTATCAGTATTTTAAAATCAACGTGTCCAAAACAGAACTCATTATCTTCCTTCCTACAACCTTACCTCCTCCAAGCTTCTTTATTTCTGTTCTGGGCACCCACATCCTCTTAATTGTCATGCCTTATAACCTCAGGGTCATCTTTGACTCTTCTATTTCAATCATACCCCCACCTCTTCCCCCCAGTATCCACTCAGTTGCCAAGTTCTTCTACTCCCACAACCTCTCTTGCATCAATCACTACCTCTCCACTCATTTGGCTACCCTTCTAGTTCAGGCCCTCATCTCTAAAGGTTCAACTGGTCTATTCCAATAGCCTTAAATTTTGTTGCTCCTGCTTCTGGTTTTGTCCCTGTCCGCTTAGCTGCCAGAGTCATTTTCCTAAGGTACAGATCTATTCGTATAATTCTTCTGCTCAAAAATTCCTCCATGACTTCTAGTACCTTACAATACAAATTTCTTGGCATGGTATTTTTAAAGCTCTTCCCAGTTTGGCTCCTGCCTGCCTTTCCAACCTTATTTCACATAGTTCACCTTCACAAACAGCACATCCTAACTGAACTGGACCACTAGCCCAGAATACAACTTTCTATCTTCTTTCTCGGTACATAGGAACAAGCCTTTTTCCAAGCTTGGAATTCATTCTCTCTTTACCTCTCTATCTTTCTAAATACTTATCTTCCTTCAAGGCTCAGTTCAGTCAAGAAAGAATTTTTAAAATTCACCAAAGAAAAGGTTTAGAACTATTTTTTCCTTTTCCTTTTTTTTTAAGGCAATTGGGGTTAAGTGACTTGCCCAGGGTCACACAGCTAGTAAGTGTCAAGTGTTTGGTCTGAGGCTGGATTTGAACTCAGGTCCTCCTGACTTTAGGGCTGGTGCTCTACCCACTAGAACTTTTTTGTTGTTGTTGCAAATGGGGAAATTTGTTGCTACCATGTTACATTTAATAAACACTTTAAATAAGCCAGACTGCATATGACAAGTTTATAATTCTATACCTAGTCCTCTTTTTCATTTTATGTTGAAATGGTCATGTTTGTTGCAAATTAATTTCATAATAAAAAAAATTAAAAACAGTTCTGTTCAGTCCCCTCCCTCAGTTAGACTCTTTCTCCTCCCCAAGTTCTTGTGTTATACTTACTTGTATACATATTGTATCTGCTGTTCCTAAAATGTAAAGTTCTTGAGGGCAAGAACTGCTGTGGTTTTGACTTTGTATCCCTGATGCTTACATTTAATAAACACTTGTTAATTTGAATTGAATGTACTCTTGTATGTCAGAGTACTTTGTAAACTTCAAAGCTATAAAATGTAAATTGTTATTGTTATTACAGGTGTAAACTTGACCAGAATATGTCAAACCATCCATTATCTATCCAGCCCCACTCTCATCAACCCATTCATTAGTCTAGCCGTCTGTCCTCTCAGACTTCTCTCCCTATCTGTCTGTCACTGTTTTTTGGTGCCTCCAAAGTCTCAATGAAGTTTTAACCTTTAATAGCCTAAATTTAATAGCAATTAAAGCTTAACACTGCACAAAGACTTCTGGGATACCCTGTGTGTGTAGTAATTATAAAGTAATGAGACTCATTTCACACAAGAACAACAAAGCCAGCTTTGTTACTCTTATCTGTAAAAATAGAGATAATTATACCTATAGTGATTACCTCACTGGGTGATATATGAGGCTGAGATAATGTATTAAAACACTGTGTAAACATTAAAATACTAAATAAATGGCAGTTATTATGATTATCATGTAACATAGAAAACCTGACCTTATGCCACAGAACAGTACATTTTGCTTATATCAGCACATGCTATCACTCACCACTTCTGTGCAGGGAGGAGTGTGGGGAGGAGGATGTCCCTGGAGGACTCCAAGACAACCAAGCTGGCCACCATAGTATATCAAACTACCCAGATGCACTGGGTAGGAAACTAGTTTTAGGAAGTGCTTAGAATGGGAAGTAGGGGTGATTTTTAAACAACGACATCCCTTGGGCTTAGTTGCAGTTTGTAACCCTCTCTGATCATCCTTCTAAGCCCAGTTCGTATTCTTCCCTGTTGAACTTGGAGTCAGGAAAACTAAAGCTTGAATCCCATCTCATGCACTTACTAGCTGTGTGACCCTGGGCAAGTCAATTTCTGGGCTAGCCTCAATTTCTCCACCTTAAAAATAGGCATAAAATAGCATTGCCCCACAGAGTTTTTGTGAGGATCAAATGAGATAACACATACTGTGCTTTGCAAGTCTTTAATCTTAATAAAATGCACGCTATCATCTCTGTTTAAAAGATGAGGAGGGGCAGCTAGGTGGCGCAGTGGGTAGAGCTCCGACCGTGGAGTCAGAAGGACTTGAGTTCAAATCCAACCTCAGACACTTGACACTTACTAGCTGTGTGACCCTGGGCAACTCACTTAACCCTATTGCCTAGCCAAAAAAAAAAAAATGAGGAAACTGAGGTTCAGAGGTTAATCGACTTCATCAAGGACACACTTTGCCAGGATATGACAGAGCTTGGACTAGAACCCAGTTTTCTTGCTACCAAGTCTGTCCATCCCAACCTACTATCTACTCTGCCTGATGTTTATTGTGTATGAACCTTATCTTTCTTACTAAATGGTTGGCTCCTTGAGGGCAGGGACTATTTAAATAGGAGGCCACTGGTATAGTAGAAAGACCATTCTACCCCTGATTGTTCTTGAGAGTTTAACCCTGGCCTGGTCATTTAACCTTATCTGGGCTCAGTTCTTCATGTGTAAAATAGACACGATGGGGCTGTTATGAGGAAAGGACTGGAAAAATGTGTTTCATTGTTATCCATCTTCATGTACCCCTCAGCTTCTAACTGGGGGCCTTGTACCTTGTAGGTCATTTTTAAATGAGTCGAGTTGTATTGAGAATGCAAGTGCTGGTGGGTAGGGTGCTGACAGGCCACCTATTCAAGGCTGCTTTGGTGAGATTTCCTTTGAATAAAAGCAGATTATCACTTATGTCAGAGCAGCTGGTGGATTTTGGACATTTCTATCTTTGTTGCTCTTCATGCAAATCTCGCACCTGTTATTGACTCAAGATTCTTTGAGTTTATCCTGAAAGCCTGAGGCCTCCCAGTTTGCTTGGGAAAACTATTATAGAAGTCAGATTCCTCCTCTGCCAACTGATGCTCCACCTTTGTCTTAACCCCTATCTCAGAGTGGAAATCTCCCTTTCCCAATTTGTATTTCTAAAAATGTCAGTGATGAAATGTAAGGGAAAGGGGAAGTATAGAAAATAAAAAATTACATACTTATAACTTGACCTGATCTCTCAGAAGTAAATTAGGAGTAAAATGAGTCACACATTTGTTCTGATCTCTAGACATAATAAAACTGCTTCCCAGTCAGCAGTGGCAGGAAGGGGAGGGGTAGGGGGAAGATAAGCCTATGAAAGTATCTCTCCTGATAACTGGGGATCCTTGGACAAGTTATGGTCACCTCTGTGGTCCTCAGTTGCCTCATTTGTAAAGTGAAGAAATTGGATTAGATAATGATTGTAAAGTTCCTTCTAGCCCCAAATTTCTATTATTTTGTGATTCTAATTGTAGTCTCAAGGATCTTGAACATTATTTTTTTAAAAAAAGAATTTTTGGATGGTGGGAGAAAATATTGGTTTCTGTCTTGGAGCAGATTACAGCATGAATGAAATGGCTTCTACTCAAAAAGAAATTTTGGGGAGGCATCTGAGTTTTAACTTTTTTTCTGAACTGCCTACAAAGACAGGGTAGCATAGTGGAATTATATAAGACTGGGATTTGGGGGACCTTGGATTCTAGTCCTGGCTCTGACACTGCTTAGCTGTATAATTGTGGATGAGTCCTTATGTTCATCTGTAAAATAATGAGGTCAGGCCAGAATATGGTAATTCTAGATTCCTAGTGATAGGATCCAAGGCTTTTTAATCTAGAGTCTGTAAATTTGCTTTTAAAAAGTATTTTGATAATTGAATTTAATGTAATTGGTTTATAATCCTATATATTCTATTTTATATATTTAAAAATATTATTCTGATAAAGTCTCTGTCAAAGATTGCCAAAGCAGTCTAGGATACAGAAGAGATTAAGAACCCCTGAACTAGATGATCTGTCTCTAAGGACCCCTTTCAGCACCAAAATTCTGTGACTTTGAAATATGTTTGATAAAATGTCTAGATTGATATCCCCAACATTCACGTGCATGTGTGGAGCTAGCAGGCACTCAGTGTTCTTGAATTGAGAGCTGGAGAATACTTCTGGGGTGACTCATTATGTGCCTGTTATCAAAAATGAATTTGCATCATGACCTCATGCAAGTTACTTAACCTCTCTGGGCCTCATCTGCTTCACTAGTATTGATTTTCCTCACCTATCTCAGAAAGTTCATAGTTCTGGCCACTTCCTATAGGGTGTAAAAGGGGACGGGAGTAAGGCCAAGCAAGCCTCTGAATGCTAATAGACTACGTAACTGGAATGGAAGAATTTTCACTTGTATAGAATCATAGACCTAGAAGCATCCTTAGAATATGGAATGTTAGTATGAAGAATGTAGAGTATAAGAGCTGATAGGGATCTTAGAACATAGAACACAAGACAGAATATCAGAGTCTGAAGGGTCCTTAGAACATGGTGGAATGGTAGAGGGATCATATAAAGTGTTTAGTCTAATTCCCTCATTTTACAGATGAGAAAATTGAGACCAAAGAAGCTGAAGTGACTGGCCCAAAAGTCTCACAGGTATTAAGTGACAGAGTCAGTATTTAAACCTCTCCCTGCCCCTCCCCCAACACCTGACAGCTAGGTGACCCAGGGGAAAGGTGGGCTTGCAATCAGGAAAAACTGCCTTAGACATTTACTATCTTCATGACCCTGAGCAAGTAATCTAACCTCTGTTTGCCTCAGTTTCCTCATCTGTAAAGTGAGAATAATAACACCAACTTATTAGGGTTGTTGTGAGGATCAATTTAGACAATATTTGTACCGAGCTTAGCACAGTGTGTGGCACATAGAAGGTGCTTAATAAATGCCTATTCTCTCCTATTTTGAGCCCAAATTAGTACTCTTTTCATTATACCATCAAGTTCTTTTCAGTAGAAAGTCTGTTAACAGGTTTGAGTATATTGGGGGAGGAGGAAGGGGAGAGAGAAATGCCCAAGTCTCATTTAAACTGACTATTCTTTTTAGCGAAAGTTGTTGTCAGGTAAATGACTGCTACAAAGTAACTACAGCAAAGCATTTGTCCATCCTAGTGGATGTGTGAATATCAAAGTGAAAGCAGACTTCCTGCACCATTGAATGGACCTGTACTTGCACAAAATCCTAAGAGGTTTTTTGAAAGGTATTTGGGAGAAACTTTAGCATCTGCTCTTCCCCTCTCCCCAAGGTAAAGAGAAATGTGTTCATTTGCCACTGCCCACAGAGGAAATGAGGAAGTTACCCCCCTCCTTGTTTTAAAGGCCACCCCCTGGAGGGTGGTAGCATGGTAGACACAGAAATAGTTTTGCTTTCCGAGAAACACCTTGGGTGAAGATGTGTCAGTTTCAGTGGATGACAGAAGCTAAGTGACTGGGGATTTCAGACAGTCTCTATTTAAAACAGAAAGAAAAGAAATGTGGGGAGAGAGAGAGAAAGAGAGAGTGAGAGAGAGAGACACAGAGAGAGAGAGACAGAGAGAGAGAGAGTTAGTTGTTAGATAATCCTAGAGTGTTAGAGCTAGAAGACACCTCAGATATAATTCAGCAATTCAACAAAACAAGCCATTTAGAAGTATCTATTAAATATAAAGCACTGTGCTGGGGGATGGCAGAATTGAAAATTTGGGATAGGGTATAGATCTTTCCTCAATGAACTTACAGAGATAGAATTACATGGTAACTGTGCCTAAGAGGTATAGATGAGATGCTGTGTGTGGGGTTCAAGGAAGATCAGGAAGGCTTCCTGGAAGAAGGGTCAGTTGAGTTAGTTGGTAAAGGATGAGATTTAACAGGTGGAAAAAGGAACCAGGAGCCTTAGGGAAGAGAAGTGAGTTGCCCATGGCTATAACCCAGATCCTTGAATGACTGGAAAAGCCCAGCTCCTGCTTTTTTTTTTTTTTACACCATACCAAATGCTAAGTGTTATTGTATAGAGCAGTGTTTGGGTGGTCTAAAAGGAAAATAGATCTCAGAAATGTTGATTTTCTAGGGATGCTAAAGGGCACATGACCCCAGAAGGCATCTGTACCAGGACTCTGAAGTCCCTTCCAGTTCTAATAGTCTGTGAATTGAAGAGTTCATATTCCAGCCCTCTTTCCTACACCATCCCCCCTGACTTGTCTTTGTTGTCAATTCTAGGACTGCACACACAGAGATAGTAGGCACTTCATAAATGTTTATTGAATGAATAAGTGAGTGAATAATTCTCTTATTTTAGGCCTGATTAGTATATCAACCAAGGTTCATTGGATTAATTTAATATTTATTGAGTACCCATAAAGGACTTCTGCCTGCCCTCCTCCCTTCTTTGGTTCCTTGAACATTCTTCTGCCAAGTGGAACTTTGAAGAGCTTCTATTGGCTATTTTATGAAATTTCTGGCAAAAAGATTTGGTAGTAATAGTGGTTGCCAGGGGAATTTAAACACAGGGTAAGTGGGAGATCAATCAATCAAGCACCTTTTAAGTGTTTGTTATGTTCCAGACACTTGAGTGCTGGGGATTAAAAAAAAGAAAAAGGCTAAAATAATCTCTGTCCTCAAAAAGCTTACATTTTATTGGAGGAGAAAATATGTATAGGTATATACAAGATGCATACAAACTTGACACTAGGTAACTTTAGAGGGGAAGGCACCAGCAGCAAGAGATGGGGAGGGAGAGGAAACTTGGAAAGTCTTCCTGAAGATGAGATCATGGCAACATAGTATTTGTAGCTGGAAAGGACCTTTAGACTTTCTCTAGTTCACTACCTTCATTTCACAGATGAGGGGACTGAAGGCCAGAGAAAGTTGTGAGTGTTACAAAGGAAGATGGTAATGGTGCCTAATGAGCTCAAGTCACCAAGCCTGACCAAACTACATTCCAGTATACTGAAAGAACTTAGGGATGAAATTGTAGAGAAGTGTTTGGAAAACTGTAGGGAAGAGGACAGATGCTGCAGAACTGGAAACGTAATATCTCAATTTTCAAAAAGAGGGAGAAGGGAGAACCTTCAAACTGCAGGCTAATGAGCTTGGCTTTGGCTCCTGAAAAAATATCTAGAATGTATTATTAAAAGGATGGCTTGTTATGCTTAGAAAGGGAAAAGGGCATCGAGATGCTTATAAAAGAAGGAGTCATGACTGACTGTCATCTCTTCTCTTACAGGGTTACTATGTTGGCAGATCAGAGGAAAGCCATAGACCAATTATACCTGGAAAGGCATTTGACAAAGTTTCCTGTGATATTTTTGTGGGCAGAATGGAGATATATGGGCTGGAGGATAATACAGAATTAGGTCTAAAAGAGTGGCAATGAATGAGTCAATACCAATTTAGATTGTAGTAGAATGCACCAGGCCTCTTTTTGTGGTCCTATTCTGATCAATATTTTTATTATTGACTTAGATGGAGGCATTGAGGGCATACTTGCTGAATTTGCTCCTGATAGAAAGCTTGGAGGGATAGCTATAACATATTGGATGGCAGTGTCGGATAAAAAAGGTCTCAGCAGGCTAGAAAGATGGGTTAAATCTTGTAGGATTAAATAGGATAAATGTAAAGTTCTGCACTTGCTTCTTAAAAAAAGCAATTTCACAAGTAAAGAGTAGAGTAGTATACAGGTCTAAACAATAGTCCATGTAAAGAAGATATGGGGGCATACTAGTGCCTCCTGCTACCAGAATGATCAGTCCATGAGTCATTTATTAAATGCCTACTTTGTGCCTGGCACTGTGTTAAGTAGTGGGGATACAAAGAAAAGTAAAAATAGCCACTTCCCTCAAAGAGCTTACATTCTTTTTAAAAGTTTTATTTTTACTCTATGGAATAAAATAAGCACTTCTATAACATAGTACAATAAAAAGATGATTGCACGTGAATCTGTAGATCTACTATGCACAGCTATTCCTTTCAAATATATAACAAAATTATCAGTACATTTATTTTTTTCTTTCTTCCCTCATCCCATTCTAGAGATGGCTACCATTAGACATATATATATATATATGTATGTGTATATATATATATGTGTGTGTGTGTGTGTGTATGTATGTATGTATGCATATATGTGTGTATATATAAAATTATTCTGTACATATATTTATGAGTTCTTTCTCTGGAAGCAGATAGCATCTTTCTTCATATATCCATTATGGTTAATTTGGGTATTTATAATATTCAAAATAAGTTATTTGCTCAAATTGTATATGAGGTTCTCTTGGTTCTGCTCATGTCACTCTTCATTATTCTAACAGAGGACACAAGTACATAAATAAGTATATGCAACATACATACAAAGTATTTGGAAGGTGACCTTAGAGTAGAAGGCACTAGCTGCCTGGGAAGGTCCCCTGAAGAAAGTGGTATTTAAGCTGAATTATGAAGGAAGCCAGAGATTCTCAGAAGTAGAGGTGAGGAGGGAGAACATTTCAGGTGGGAGGATGACCTGTGCAAAGGCACAAGAGAGAGTATCATGCATGAGGAATAATGAATAGTTTGGGCTGTATAACATATGGAATGGGAGTAATGTGTGAGAAGACTGGAAAAGCCAGAAGGGGCTAGGTTATGAAGAGCTTTACAAACCAAGCAGAGGACTTTATATTTTGATTCTGGAGGCAATAGGGAGACACTGGAGTGTGATAAGTAGAAAGATGATGCAGTCAGTTCTGGGCTTTAGAAAAATACTTTAGCAGCTGTGTGGAGGATGGATTGTAGTAGGGAGAAACTTGAGGCAGGAAGACCAATTAGAAGGCTATTGCAACAGTCTGGGCAAGAGGTAATTTCATATTTAACAGATATCTTCACATCACTGCTGTTCAAAATGTTCAGTGGCTCATTATTGACTACAGAGTCAAGTTCAGACTCCTCAGGACCCTCTTCAACCTGATGCCCCCCCCTTTCCAATGTCCCTCTACCTTTCCAGATTTATTCCTATATCCTTCTTTTACATGCCCTTCAGATCCCTGCCAAACTGGGCAACTCTGTGCCCCATGCACGTGCTGCATTCTCCCACCTCTGAGCCTTTGTCTAGGTTGTTCCCTGTTCTATCCCCCTCTTCACCATTGAATTCCTATACTTTAAAGCTCAAATCAAAGGTCATTTCTTCCATGAGATCATCTCTTAGTGTCCCGACTGATGATGACCTTTCCTCTTCATCCCTTCTGTCAAACTTTGTTTTTTAGCTCTCTAATCTATAGATGAAGTACTGTGTATTATTGCTATCAATTTTTAATCATCCTCCAGTAGACTGTAAGCTCCTTGAGGAAAAGTCTTACCTAAACTTTATAGCTTCCTTGTGCTTAGCTTTGTGCTGTTCACACAGAGGATGCTTAATAAAATGTCCGTTGGATTTGCATAAAATGTTCTTCTGTGAGCCGTGGCTTCCAAAAAAGTGACTACTTCTTAGACTGCATTAAGAAAAGGATAGAGTCTATAGCAGTGGTGTCAAACTCAAATAGAAATGGGGGAGGGGTGGCATTAAGCCCTACATAAGGATCTCTGTGGCCATACTGACTTAGGAAACCACAAATTAACATTCTCTGTGTTCCATTTTATTTTTACTTATTTTGTTAAGTAGCACCCAATTACATGTTAATCTGACTTGGGCAGTGTTGTATGTTTCACACCTCTGCTGTAGAATAAGGGAAGTGAGGGAGGTGACATTTCCCCTGTTCTATGTCTTGCTCAGACTATATCTGGAGTATTGTGTTCTGTTCTGGGTACCACATTTTATTAAGGACAGGGACAAGTTGGAAGATATGCAAAATGAAAAAAAAGATACCATGTCATATGAGACTCGAGTGAAGAAACTGGAAATGTTTAAGCCTGGAGAAGAAAACACTTGAGGGGCAGGGCAGGGTGGGGCATACTGATATTTTCACATACCTGAAGGATTCTCAAGTGGAAAGGGTATTAGATTTCTTTTCCAAGGTTACAGATACCAGAACTAGAAGAAATGGGTGTAAATTTCAGAAACACAGGTTTCAACTTGATGGGAAGTAGAAATTCCTAAGTCAAGTAAAGTCAAGAAGATTAATTAAGCTCCTACTGTGTGCCAGGTACATGAAATATTTTAGCTGGGGCTCCAAAGAATGACAAAACAAAATACAAACACTAGTCCCTGTTCTCAAGGAGCTCACATTCTAATGAGGGAGACAGCATAAAAACAACTATGTAGAAACCAGAGACAGATAGCACATGTTGGAGAGAATCTCAAGGGAAAGCACTGGCATTAAGGGAGATCAGGGAAGGCTTTTTGCAAAAGGTAGAATTTTAGCAGGGCCCTGAAGGAAGCCAGGGAAGCTAGGAGGCAGAGGAGGGCAAAGATTCAAGGCAGGGAGGACAGCCAGTGAAAATGCCCAGAGCAGGGAGATGGGATATCTTTTGTTAGGAACAGCAGAAGGTTATGAAGCGGCCAGGTTAGGAAGGGCTTTAAAAGCCAATCAGGGTTTTTATGTTTGAGCTGGGAGTAATAGGGAGCCACTGAAGATTACTGAATAAGGGGATGACATGCTAAGACCTGTGCTTTAGGAAGATCATTTTGACAGTTGAGTGGAGCGTAGACTGGAGTCAAGAGAGACTTGAGGTGGAGATCTAACAATTAGAGCTACTCTAAATTGGAATGGATTGGCTTTGGCGGTAATGAGTTCTTTAACACTGGAGATGTTCTAGAGGCTATGTGACCCCTCTTCAGGGATGTCTCACAGGGGATGGTCTCTGTACTTCTTAAGTCCCTCCCTACTCTGAGATTCTTTGATTCCATGAAGGTCCATTACATTCATTGATGTATTTTTTTCCTTGACTTTTCCCTGCTTAAGCCAGGTTTTCTCAATGTTTCCTTTTCGTAGGCTAACTAACTGTAGGGCTTCCCTCTTTTGTTAATTAAGTGTTTTAAACAAAACCAGAAATCAATGGTTTCTTCACCCTGTTTTGAGATTCTGTCCCTATATAATGTTCAGCATGGGGGAAGATATTTGCATAAACTTCTTCTTTCTGTCTCTAAAAATTGGAGGATGGAGAGGATTGGACTGGATGACCATTAAAATCCCTCTTATTTCTAATATGCTATGCTCTAAGATTTCTTCCAGTTCTAACATTCTCTGATTTATATCCTGTGGTCCATGGTTAAAGAGTTCCTCTACATATAGATATTCTGTCTAAGTTTAAACTCAAAATGATCTCATCAATTCATTCATTCAGCAAATACTTATTAAGTGCCTACTATATATAGACATACATAAATTTGGGCAGTTAGGTGGCACAGTGGATAGAGCACTGGACCTGGAGTCAGAAAGACTCATCTTCCTGAGTTCAAATCCATCCTCAGATACTTACTAGTTGTGTGACCCTAGACAAGTCACTTATCTCTGTTTGCCTTGGCTTCCTCATCTGTAAAATGAACTGGAGAAGGAAATGGCAAACCACTCCAGTATTTTTGCCAAGAAAACCCCACATGATCATGAAGAATTGGACATGATTGAAACACCTGAACAGTAACAATGTACAAGCACTGTTTTAGTCACAAAACAAAAATGAACCTTATATTCTGTTTTAGTGTTCCTTCTATCAGTGCAGAACAGATCACAGCTCAACAATGCTTGCCTATCTTGTGTGACTCTTTGTCCACATCTTCCCTTCAGTTCATTATAGGGATTCACTCAATGTGTGGGGAGCCTCCTTAAGTTCTCCTCAGATTATAAGCAGCATGGGGATACCCATTAGCCATCCTTCACTCTTGTTACACGACAGGTCCACTATCTTTTGTTAGTTATACATATCTTTAACATATTTTTCCTGTTTCTTTTTTCATAATTCCTTGTTTGTAATGTGTTGTGGATCACCCATGCCTACTTTCTGCCATTTTCTTGCCCTTTGGGTGAGTTTCAGCTTCAGATCTTTGGAACTGACCCCATTTTAGGGTTCCATGGCTTGTAACAGTAAAGCAGAATGGATAGGATTTGGGAGTCAGGAAGAAATGGGTTGAGATCCTACCCCAATCAATTAGTGCCAGGCAATGTACAGAAGTAAAGACAAAATTAAAATAGGCCCTACCATCAAGGAGGTTATATTCTATTGGGGGAGATATATACACATACATGTATGTACACGTATGTACATATATACATATATACAAAATAAATTCGAGGTACTTGGATGGGGGAGGAGGTGGTACTAGCACCTGGGCAATAACGGAAAGCCTTACATACAAGATGGTGTTTGAAGTAAGCTTTGAAGGAAGCTAGGGATTCTAAGGAATAGAAGTTAGGAGGGAGTGCCTTTCAGATCTAGAGAGGGCCCGTGTCCAAAGGAGTGCCAGGTTTATAGTAGGTGCTTAACAAATGGCTGTTGAATGAATAAATTGGTTCTAAGGATTAGAAAGTTAGATGAATCTTGTTAATTAAGTGAATCGTTAATGTATATGCAACACTCCCTTCTATGACAAGAAACTAAATTTTAAAAAATATTTTTATAAATATCTTTGTTTGTATCATATTCATTTCTCAATCTATCTTTCCTCTATCCTGTGAACCTTCGCTTGTAACAAAGACTTTTGAAAAAAACCAATGACACAGAAATCACATTGGACAGTAGATGCAACACTCCATACATAGTCACTTATTCTTCCCACAAAAAGGAGGTATGTTTATTTACCTCTCAGAACTATACTTGGTTCTTATAACTACATAGTATTCAGTTCTGTTATACTGTTCTTTCTATTTCATTTGTTGTAGTCATTGTGTATATTGTTGTTTGTTTGTTTTTCTGGTTTATTTACTTCACTCTGCATCGGTTCATGTAAGATTTGCTATGTTTCTCTAATTTCCTCATTCATTGTTTCTTGCAGTCCAGTAATATATGATTATATTAATGTGCCACAGTTTATTTAGCCATTTCCAACTGATGGACACCTACTTTGTTTCCACTTCTTTGCTTCCACAAAAACACACCATTATGCTCTGAAAATCAGCCTGCCTGAGAATGCCCCATATGGAACTCCCTTCCCACTCCCTCTCCTTGTATTTTATTTTCATAAATCTCCCCATGTTGTTACTAAGGAAAACAGAAGCTATATGCACTTTTTATTGTTCAGTTGATCTAAAGGGCTTGAAGGCAGGATGTAGGCAGCTGTATGGGAAAGAATATTCCCTGGCCCAAGAGGCAGAAGCCCAGGTTCTAATCCCAATTCTGCTTCTTAATAACTGGGTGAATGTAGAATGTATCATTTCCTCTCTCTGGGCCTCAGTTTTGTCAACTGTAAAAGAAGCAACTTAGATGGGATGGCCTTGAAATTTCCTTCCAGTAGCAGCAGGATTCCATGATTCTCTGGCTCATTTGTAATAGTCATGTGTTGCATAAAATAAGGGATTAAAACCTGTCATCCCTAATATGGAAAGAATTGGCTTCTGACCTAGTTCTGCTAAGACCCAGGTTTTGAGTTGTGTTCCCAATAGTAATGATGAGTAATTTGGATCCAGCTGATTTTTATTTTTTTTGCTTACCCCTGTTATTAAATAGAATGATTTAATGGACAGGAAGCTGGCATCAGAGGAAAGTGTGGGATTTGGAGTTAAGAAAACCTGGGTTCAAATCCTAGCTTCTCTACTTACTACCTGTATGACCTTGGAAAGGCACTTAGTAAACTCTTTGGGCCTCAGTTCTTCTGTAAGATGAGAAAGTTGGATTAAGATGTCCTCTTGGGCCACTTCCAGCTCTAAATCAATGATCATGCCTCTGACATATAACTAGCTGGATGACCCAGGGCAAGTCACCTCTTAGTGTTTCAAGCAACTCTCTAAGAGTGTGCAGAGCAGGGCCAATTTGCATTGGTAGGAATTTCCTTATTTGGATTTCCCTCTATCAATGAAATCACAGGTCTGATCCAAAAAAGTAAATCCCTGTTGAAGAGACATGCAGAAGCTATTCTGAAGTTGAGATTTAAGATGATAATCCCTTAATAACTTAATTTACATAGCTTTTTACAGTATACAAAACACCTTCACATATAATAACACCTTTCTTTTATAAAGCACAAAGCTAAGCATATTATCTGATTCATTCTCAGCAACCTATGAGTAAGGTAGGGAAGGTATTATTATCCCCATTTTACAGACTGAGAAGGTGAAATAGCTCTCAAGATCATAGAACTCAATTCAGTAATTCAATTCAATTCAACCATCTTGCTATGTGTACTTATCATGGGCAAGGGAGTGTTGCAGGAGATAAGAATCCAGTCATGGAAAGTGATACATACCACCTCTGCCCTTCCTTCCTTCCTTTCTTCCTTCCCTTCTTCCTTCCTTCCCTCCTTCCTTCCTTCCCTGCTTCCTTCCTTCCTTCTTTCATCCCTCCCTCTTTCCTTCCCTTTCTTCCTTCCTGCTTTTAGGTGAAAAGCCCAAGGCATTCATCTAGATGTATAATTCATTGCATATTAACCTAATTAGATATTAGTCTAAATTTATTAGATATTAGTCTAAAAACAACTGACATCGGGCCATAAGAAAAGTTAGTATCATGACTTTCAGATAAGAAAGAATCCAAAGCTGGAGTAGAAGACAAATGAGGTTAAATGCTCAGGAAAGGGCCCTGCCTCTGGAGTCAGAAGATCCTGGTTTCAGTCCCTAACTCTGCCATGTACGTGACTTTGGACAAATCATTTCACTTCTCTAGGCCTCAGTTTTGTCATCTGCCAAACAAAGGGGCTGTGCTAGATGATCTTACTAGACTGCAGACGTCATGAGAGCAGGGTCCATGTCTCCTAAGCTTTTTTATTTTCTGCATCCAGTGGCTACATGCAGTAGGTCTTTAATTAGTAAATGTTGAATGAATCAATGAATTTCTAAAGTTACTTCCAGCCTTATCACTATGTTTTAATGTCCTATCCGGCTCTGACATTCTGTGTTCTCACGTCTAGTTTTCATTTGTTTCTGTGTTAAGAGCTTATCCAGCTCAGTGATTTTATGATCCTGGAAGTCTGCAGAGAAGAGCCAAGTGTGGGTAAGATGAGAGTCCTTGAAGTTGCCACCGTCTCTTACGGTTGTCTCATCTAGGAAATTATTAGATGCTCTGAAGCCTGAGAGAGCTGGGCAGGAGAGTCAAACTTTCTGGTTAGTGGTTTGGGAAATAATGTATATTCAAAAATGTTTTCTTTAAAAACACTGCAAAGCCAAACACCCCAGGGAGACACAGATGAAAGCACTGATAGAGAGTTTCATCAGCACTTAATCAAAGACATTGATTGTTTTGGCTCTTCAGGGCTCCACTGGTAACCCTTGCATTGTTGTCTTTAATTGTGGGAACTTATTCATTGGGCTTCATTAAGGCCAGTCTCCATCTTCACATACTCATTTGTTCCTTCTGATCTTTGTTAAGTCATCCACATCCCTGTCTGAGTTCTCTGGCTCTCCTTTATCTTTTACTACCCAGATTTCCTCCTCCATATTCTTGGCTGGACATTCACAGGCACCTTATGGCTTCTGAAGACCAGAGCAGGCTGCCTCCTTCATCACTGCTCTGTCCCAAGGCCCAGAAGGATTTCTTCTAAGCACTCAGAGGCATTGCGAATATCTCCTTGGCCAGGTACCCCTTGCTTCAGCTCCAGCTATTGCCTCTTGGGATGGCGACATCTGGACCATAAGAAAAGTTGGTGTGAATATTGCATGACTTTCAGAGGAGAAAGAACCCAAAGCCTGAGTAGAAGACAAATCAGGCTGAATCCTCAGGAAAGGGCCCGGTCTCTGGAGTCAGAAGGCCTAGCGGTAGTGCATGTGAGGAAGGCACGGAATGTGGCACATGAGATGTCAGAACCGAGCCACCTGATCTTAGAGAAGCCTAGGATGTCAGCATTCTGAGGGGCCCTGGACATGTTCTAATCCAACCCTTTATCACTGGTGAATAAAGAAATAGGGTCAGAGAGGCGGAATGACTACAAAGGTCTGTTCCAGTTTTAGCTCCAATAATACCAAGAACCTCATTCTTCCTCAAACTCTTCAGGCTCGTGATCTGACAGTTGTAATGAGGAACACTGATAAAAAGCAATAGCTCATATTTCTGCAGAGCTGTTGGGTCGCCAAACTACTTTCTTCATAACAACCTCATGAGGTTGGTGGTATAAGTATTACCATCCCCATTATACAGAGGAGAAATAGGCTCAGGGGAGTTGAGGCCATTTCATAGTCACACAGCTAGTGAGACTTGCTCAGGCTGGGATTTACATCCAGATCTCCTGCCTCCAGGCCCAGCATTCTGTCCATTGTGCAGGACTAATTCTCCCAAGGAGGTGTTCCTATGCAGCCAACACTATTTTTATATTGTGTAAATTTTTATTCAGGAGAAGAAAATCCTACTTGTACCACTGCAATTCACTAAGGCTAGTTTTCAAGAAATTTAGAACAGTTGGAAAGTGATAATACAAAGACATGGCACGAATTCATCAAACCCAGGTTAGGAAAAACTAAGGTCATTTCTTTTTTTGGCAAGATCACTAGACCATGGTGTAGACATTTTCCAAGAGGTATTGGTGAGACAGTGGTTAGCACAACTGCCTTCTAAACAGTTGATCTGGGTTGGATTTCTGACCAATGAAGATTAAATTTGAGGCAGCTATGTGGCATAATGTACATATAGAATGTCATGAAGACCAGAGTTCCTTTCCTGCCTTACTCACTAAGTAGCTGTGTGACTACACTTAGTAGCTGGCCAAGCTACTTAAACTCTGTGCCTCAGTTTCCTCATCTATAAAATAAAGGGATTGAGTGACTTCTAAAATCCAGGTCTAAATTTATGATTCAGTGATAACCTACAAAAATTTATGATGAGCTCCGTTTAAGATAGATTACCTAGATTTCAGCCAAACTTTCAACACAAGTGCTGTCCTCAGGGACAAGATGGAGGAGATGTGGAGTAGTCTAAATAAAGGTACATCTTGGTGGATTTGGAACCAGTTGAATGGTTGGACTCAGAACTACTAACGACTTGGAAGAAAGACACCAGGGGATGACTCAGGGATCAGGCCTTGACATTTAACATTTATATCAATGACAGGAAAGACATAGATGGCAAGATTGTACATTGGCAGAGCTGAGAGAGATATAGCTAACACATTGGATGAGAGAATCAGAATCCAAAAAAGACTTGAGAATCTAGAATGCTGGGATGAATCTCATAAAATGAAACTCCATAGAGAAAAATGTAAAATCCTACATTTGTTTTTAACATTTTTGAGAGCAACTACCAAAGTACAAGATAGAGGAGACTTGGTTACATAACAGTTCATCTGAAAAAAAATTTTTTTTTGTGGATTGCAAGCTCAATATGAGTCAACAGTATGACATAAATATGTTCCCAGGATGCATTAAGAGAGACAGAATTTTCAGAGCATTGGTGATGGTCCTGTCGTCCTCTGTTCTGATCCAATCACATCTAGAGCACATGAACTAGAGGTTGAATGTGGCTCCTTCCAACTCCCAAATTCCACAACTGTATAAGTATTGCTTACAATTCTAGGTGACGCATTTTAGGAAGGACATTGACAGATTGGAAATGGTCCAGAAGAGGGTATTAGGGAGGGTGAGGGGCTTTGAGGCCAACTATGCTATGTAAAGATTGGTCGAAGGAACTAGAGATGCTTTAGTTAGAGAAGAGAAGACTGAGGGGGATTAGGATAGTTGTCTTCAAGGATTCAAAAACCTGGCAGTGGAAGGATTTAAGTGGAAAGATGGGACTTGCTGTGGTTGAGCAGATGGTAGAGCTAGGAAGGATGAGTAGAAGTTGCAAAGAGATCAATGTGGACTTCATGTCAGGAAAAAATTCCTAACAGTTAGAGCTGTCTGAATGTGGAATGCTACTTAGGGAAGTGGTTTCCCTCAACAGTAGGTCTTTAAGCAAGTCGGATTAATTCTTCAGGTCTTAATGTTTGTCAGATCAATTTTCCTCTCACGTATCCAGGTTTGCATCATCTTTGACCTCTCATTTTCTTTCACCCCCTTTTTCAATTTGTTGCCAAGTCCTATGGATTCTCCTTTGGAACCTCTCTCATACATGCCCCTTTCTCTCTTATACTGTGACCAACCGAGTGCAGGTCCTCACCACTTACTCTTAGACTGTCGTACTAGCCTGCTGATTAATTTCCCAGCCACAAGTCTCTCCCGACTCTGGTCCATCCTTTGCTCAGCTGTCCAAATAACCTTCCTAAACATCAGGTCTGACCGTGTCATCTCTCAATTCAATAAACTTCAGGAGCTCTATATCACCTATATCAAATATCTCTTTATCACCTATATCTATATGACATAAAAAAATCCTCTTCATTGGAGTTAAAAGCCTTGGATAATCTGACCCATTCTACCTTTCCAGGCTTCTTACATCTTATGTCCTTTCCCTCCCCCACCCCATTATACTTTGCAATCCAGTGACACTTTGCAATCCAGCTTCCCTGCTCTTCCTGGCACAAGACACTCCATCTCCCTACTCTGAATATTTTCACTGCCAGTTCCCCATGCCTGGAATTCTGTCACTCCTCACCTCTGCCTCTTGATTTCCTTCAGGTTCCAGTTAAAAATCACACCTTCTACAAAGGTGTGATTCTTCTACAAAAAAGCCTTTCTTTGTTATTGCCCTTAATGTCAGTGCCTTCCCTCTCTTGTTTATCTCTAATTTATCCTGTATATCACTTGTTTTGACACAGTTGTCTCCCCCTTTACACTGTGAGCTTCTTGAAAGAAGACCATCTTTTGCCTTTTTTTAAATGTCCAGCACTTAGCACAGTGCCTGGCATGTAGTAGGAGCTTAATAAATACTAATTGACTCATTGACTTGACTCTGGAAATGGAAAGACCCAGTGCATATTCACTAGTCCTCTGCATTTACTCTCTGCAAGGGTTAAGTGGTTCTCACTTGAAGAGCTACTATCATTTCCTCTGAGATTATATTAGCAAGTGTCTACCCACACTTAATCTATTTTCTTTAAAGCACATTTTCATTGAGTAGTCTGAGTTTATAGACCTTGAACAAGTACAAATCCTTGATTTGAATTAGGAAAGTCTGTATTGCAAAAGGCAAGGATGCTTCCAATTCATTCACTGTGTTATTGTCAACGATTCCGAAAGAGTAAAAATGTCTTTTTCAGAGTCTCAGTTACTTCGTCTATAAAAGAGTAATAATTTATATTTCTATATATCATGTTTTCCTTAAAGTAACCCCATGAGTTATGTACTGCAATTCAACAAACATTTATTAAGCACCTATAATATGCCAGGCTAAGCACTAGGCATAAAAAGACAAAAATCAAAGTCCTTGACTTCTAGGAATTTACATTCAATTAGGAGAGATTACATGGGATAGAGCATAGCTCCTGGAGTCAGGAAGACTCATCTTTCTGAGTTCAAATCTGGCCTCAGACACTTAATAGCTCTGTTAACCTAGGCAAGTCACATAACCCTGTTTGCCTCAGTTTCTTCATCTGCAAAATGAGCTGGAGAAGAAAATGGCAAACCACTCCAGTATCTCTGCCAAGAAAACCCCAAATGAGGTCACAACAAGGGAAGACAACATATATGTACATGTACCACATATATGTGTACCAAACAGACCTCGTTATATGCCTGTGAAACTTGAATAGTCTGCCAACCCCATGCTATGAAACTGAATGGCTTCCATTTGAATTGTCTTACAAAGATTCTGAAGATTCCCTGGCAGGATAAGATACCAGACATTGAGGCCTTTCTCGAACTAAACTGCCAAGTAGTCAAACTCTACTGCAGAGAGTGCAACTCTGATGGGCTGGCCATGTTGTTGGAATGCCAAATGTACAAGTGCCTAAAAGACTAAAAAAAAAAAAAAGATGTGTATATATACACACACATATATAATACATATAATACATAAAATGATATAATACATCCCACCCCTTCCATATATACATATATATACATATCTGTGTATATATTATATATATATATATACATATATTCAGAATACATAGAAAATGAATACGAGGTAGTTTAGGGAGGGAGGGCACTAACAGAGAGGGGAATTATATCTTCTTTCATTAAAAATTGTACTTGGAACAAGACTGAATTTTGGAAGCAATCATGGAAGTAATATGGAATTTATGTAATATGAGAGTATTATAGATGTAATCTGGAAGTCAAATGGAGTTTAATGGGTAAGGAGTGGCGGTAGGGTCAGAATGATGCTTTAGGAAAATCACTTTGACAGCTGAGTGGAAGATGTACTCTCCACAGTGCAGTGGGGAGAGATTTGAGGATCTCAGCTTTGTGCATCTTCTCTGGCTGTCCTCCATGCCTGAAATATTCTTCCCTCCTCAGTTCTGCCTACTGACTTCCCTGGTTTCCTTTAAGCTCCAATTAAAATCCCATCTTCTACAGGGAGTGTTTTCTGACTTTAATTGTAGTGGCTTCCTTCTGTTGTTACCTACTTATCTTGTAAATAGCTTGCTTTGTATATATTTCTTTATGTGTTATTTCCCCTATTAGACTGTAAGCTTCTTGAGGACAGAGTTTGTCTTTTGCCTCTTTTTGTATCCCCAGCACTTAGCACAGTGCCTGACATGTAGTAAGTACTTAGTAAATGTTTATTTATTGTTTAATTCATAGGAAAACCAATTATAAGGTTATTGTAATAATCAAAGTGAGAGTGATAAGGAACTCTAACAGAGTGGTGGCCAGATTATAGAGAATATAGAAGTTAGTGAGAGAAGAGCAAGTGGAGATATTTAGTGTAGACAAGAGGGGAGACATCATTATAATTGCCATCATATAAATCATGTAAATGCCATCATCATAATTAACAGGGATGGTTCGATCAAGTGAGGGTTTCTTAAGGAGGGGGGAGTCTTAAAGATGTTTGTTGGCAGCACGGAATGAACCAGTAGACAGAGAGAGATTGAAGATTAAAGAGAGTAGAAATGATGGTGGGGGCTATCTACTGAAGAATCTGGGAAGGAATAGGATGAAAGGTGCAAGTCTTGACAAGGAGGAGGGCCACCTCATCATTAGACAGAACTACCAGAAGACATAGTGAGGTGAGATGTCTGATTTATGTGAGATGAGGAAGAGAGAATTCTTTTTTTTTTTTAATGAAGTATGAGACAAGGTTCTCAGTTGAGAGAAGAGGGTGAGGGGTACAGTGGCAAGCTCTAGGAGGGATGAAAAGGTTTGGCATAGCCTCTATGGTAAGTGGTATAGAGAATTGATTAGTAAGATATAAAAGGTCTGATTGCATTGCGTCAATGAGGGTCCAGTTGAGATTATACAATATTCACCTGTAGTGGACTCAACATGGCATCATGATTTTCTCCATCTCTATACAGTAGCATGTAAATAGGAAGAAGGAAGGAAATAAGCATTTATTAAGCACCTACTATGTGCCAGGCACTGTGCTAAGTTGTTTACATATTTTATCTCTTTTAATCCTCACGACAGTCTTGAGAGGTAGTTATTATTAGTATCCCCATTTGACAGTTGAGGAAACTGATGCAGACAGAGGTTAAGTGACTTGCCCAAGGTCACACAAGGTAGTAAGTGTCTGAAGCAGGATTTGAACTCATGTCTAACTGACTCAAAGTCCAATTCTCTATCCATTGTAATACGTAGCTGCCTCCAACAAAGGAGGCAGGTGGTAGGTAGGAGTGATCCAGGATTGGTATTTGGCAAGGCATAATTAGCAATCAGACAAGGGAATCAACAGCATCTATTAGTTAACTGTTAGGTGCATGTCCCATGCACAATAGTTTAGGTGAAACTGTGTACTCTGGGGATATAAAGGTAAAAATGAGACTATCTCTACCCTCATTATCCTGCAGGGGGTGGGGGTGAATCAAGTGAGATAATGTATGTAAGACACTTTTTAATTATTTCCCAGGCTCTCCCCCTCTTACTGTCTACAGGGTTTTTCTTATGTGGTATAATTGAAGAAGCCCTGAGCTAGACTCAGAAGACCTGAGTTTTAGGTTTGACTCTAACACTAATTTGTTGTGCGACTCTGGATAAATTACTTCACCTCTCTGGGCCTCAGTTTCCTCATCTGTAAATTGACTATGGTGACCAGATGATCTTTGGGATTCCTTCCAGATCAAAAGTATTTAGTAGTACTATTACATGCTTTGTTTAGGTCATGTCTTTTTCTTTCCAGCAGCTAGATTAAGAAAGCTCCCAAATAAAACTGTATTCAGGAGGCCCCTCTCCCCCCTTTCCTTGTAGCTCTGAATGCTACTTCCACGGCCTGCTGTTTTTCAATTAAAATATAAGAAACCCTTAATTTACATAACAAAGGTTTCTGCCACTCTTAGCCTCCTGAGCCTAGTTATGACTGAGGTAACTATTATCAGCCTTTCCAGAGGGCCTTGTTGAGTATTAGAGCCCTCTGAGGGTTATTTTGTGAATGTTTTCTTGGCTCCTGCCCACCATGGGGTGAAATGGTTTTCTTCTTGTGCTAGATGACAGGATGTGGAGAAGACGTGGTGGCTGACCAAAAGGAGGATACAGTTTTGCATCATGATAATAGCTCACCTTTATATAGACAGGAACATGGCTTTCCTCACAAGATCCCCGTGCACGTATTATTACTATTCTTCCCATTTTAAAGATGATAAACCTGAGGCTCAGTTTTTAAATTACATCTTTGCAGTCGCATCTAGTAAGTAGCAGAGCTGGGTGGGATTTAGGCTAAGGGCCCCCTGCACAGCTTCCATCTATAGAACCTCAGGAATGGAATACGAAGGGACTCTGAACATTCTCCTTGGGGGCAGATCAGCCGGATCTATCCCCCCAAGGTGTCTTCTCCCTCTTCTCTATTCTTTTGTTTCCAGCACACTAAATGTGTTGAGGGACATGCAGCCCTTTCTGTGTCTCTTTAATCCTGTCACCAGTCTTTCTGTAGTCCAGCCTGGATGCCCCCTAAGAACCTGGAGAAGAGAAGAGGATAAGGAGCATGAAATTTAGATGTAGAGATCAGCTGCCATATGCTCTTTCTTTCTCTTTCCAACCTCCCTCCTTCGAGAGAGTGGGTTCTTCCTCCTCACTGGAGGTTTTTAAGCAAATGGCCTTGGAGGACCACTTATCAGGGAAGTGACTAAAGGGAATTCTTGCTCAGCTATGAGTTCAACCATAGGACCACTGAGCTTCCCACCCTAAGATTCTATGATTCTGTCATACTCCACACTTCAAAACCTCCTACAGCTTCACCTATCGTCTTCTGCTTTACTTGGTCTTGGAGGAAGAGGCAAGCCTTCTTGTCAATCCCTTGATCCCATCCCCTCCTGGTGCCTGTCCCATCTCTCACCTTTCATCTTCAATCTGTCATAGCTCACGTTGAGGTAATGCTTTAAGGATTACAAAGTACTTTTTTGCTTACCTCATTTTATCCTCACAACAATTCTGTGAAATAGGAGCTATTATCCCATTTTACAGATAAGGAAACTGAGGTTGAGAGCAGTTTAAGTGAATTGCACAGAATCACACAGATAGTGTCTGAGGTAGGATTTGAATTCAGATCTTCCTGGCTCCAAGTTCAGTGCTCTGCTTGGCCCCTCCCACACTGCTCCCATACACAACTGAAGTCCTAGAAAGAATTGGCTATACTTGATGCTTTGACTTGCTCACACCCTCTCAATCCCTTGAAATCTGGCTTTCAGTCCCACCATTCTTCTGAAATTATTTTCTCCATAGTTAGGAATAATCTTTTAACTGATGGATTGGATGGTCTTTTCTTGGTCCCAACCTTCTTGGTCTCTTTTCAACTTTTGACACCGTTGACTACTTCCTTCTAAATATTCCTTTCTTCCTTTGCCTTCTGTGATGCAGTTCTCTCCTCCTACACGTCTGACTGGTCCTTTTTAGTCTCCTTTGCTGGATCATCATGCATCCACCACACAATTAGCAAGGATGTCCCACAGGGTTCTGTCCTGGATCCTTTTCTCTTCAAAGAGATATTGAGCAAGGATAAATCTCTTCTATTATTTCTATAGATATTGAAGAGATAATGGCTTAGTGCCAGAAGTTATGGATTTTGAACCCTATGCCAGTTTTTCTAGGCTGTCCCTTGTCTCTGTCCCCATCACCTTTCTTTGGAAGATTTGTCTTTTTCTAATCTTCAAGGATCTGTGATCCTGTTCTTCTTCACCATTTCCTTCCTTTTTTGGGAAGATGCATCCTTTTCTTCAATAAATCATTTAGTAAAGACTTGTGATTTTCTCCACATAAGCCTTTCCTTCCTGGCATAGGTCAAAACCTCTCTAGAACAATCTTCAAGACCCAGGGTCACCATTAGGTCATGATAAGGCACCAGAGTGGGACTTTAGTGGAGGATATTGGGTACCTATACCTACTCTTGCTGAAGGCTTATTGCTAGGGAATATTTGCCAAGTAAGACAAATCAACCATCTTTCAAAATAAACTCTCTGAAGTGATCTTGTCATCCAACTGTATGCAGAGTTGATCCATAGGAGCCACAAATCCTTACTAGCAAAGCCTTGAAAGAAATGAATATTAGAAGTAAAAGAATGAGGAAAGATAGCCTTATTTGTCTTAGTGGAAGGCCAACCAGTGAAAATGACTGACTTTGAACTTAATGGATTTAGCATAGATTTTATAGACTATAATAGCTGGAAGGGACCTCAGAACACAGAATGTTAGAACATAGTTTATCTTGTATATATCTTGTTTGTACAGTGTTGTTGGCATGTCATCTTCCCCGTTAGAGTTTAAGCTCCTTGAGAACAGGGACCTTGTTTTTCCTTTCTTTATATCCCTAGTGCTTAGCGCAGTGCCTGGCCCACAATAGGCACTTAATAAATGCTTGTTCAATTGATCTGAATACATTAGAACGTTATAGTTGGAAGAGACCTTAGAACACAGAATATTATAATTAGAAGTGACCTTAGACTATAGAATGTGAGAATATATAAACTGAGAATGGGAAGGAACCTTTTTAGGTTATCTACTCCAGCTCCCTCAATTTAACAGAGGAAGAAACTGAGGTCAAAATAGGTGAAATGATGCTATATCCCTAGTTGATGGTGGAACTAGTACTAGAACTAAATACCTGACCCTTGGGTTACTACTCTTTCTATTAAACTATCTTTCTGTCTGTAATTTCTATCATATCTATCTAGCTCATTCATATACCCAGTCCTAAGCAGGGGATTCTCTTCCAGGTATAGGTTGGACTAGATGGCCATTGAGGTCAAAGGCTATAGGCAAAGCAAATGTTGATACTGGCAAAATTTATTTCTGGGCCCCTCGAAAGTGATTTGTTTGGCTCCATATTCTCTGTAGCTAAAAGAAGTTAATCATTGAAAGTGAGAATAATGCCCAGAGTATCAGATTGAGTTTCTCTATCTACTGCCAAAGTGAATTATTCATTAGCACTGGGGAGGAAACCTTGAATGGCTCCACCAGAGGTTGTTTTAAATTCTTTGCTTGGGGGTCTGGGATGCAACTAATATCTAAGGCATTTGAATTAGTAACAGCATGTTATCCCTAGTGTAGACCTGGCCTGATTGATTTGCGTGCTCGCTTTCAGAAAAAACGTTTCTGGTCAAACACAGCCAAAAACAACAGTGTGAGTCACATCCTCTTAGGCGGCAGAGGGGCCGCTCCCCAGATCTCCCTCTTAGGGTGTCAGAAATTCAGGGGGTTGAACCCTGTACCTATTTCTTCTCCCTCCATTTACTGGAAGGATCTGTCATTTGGTTTAAAAAAAAAAAGCACTCCCTTTAGAGTCTTTCAAAATAAGCCATCTCAAGTGAATCGGCAAGCTAGTCAGATTGGCTCACTGCTGTTGCTAGGGAAAGTTCCTTATATATACTCTCAGAGACAGGCACTAGGCAGAGGGAATGAGACTTTTTTTCTTTTTTCTTTTTTTGCCAGATGTGGATTCTGAGTTGCTGAATTGGCAATTAAAGCTCTCATCACTGGGATGACGTTGGTGTAGTTAATTGTCAGGGCTCTTCTTAGAGGTACCAGATGGAACACAGAGGATCCAGGTCTAACCACCTCCTCATCTCTTGGCCTCTGAATTTAAGAGTCCTGTGATGTAGCAGCCTCCATTGACCAGGCTGTGCCTTTTGGGACAATGTACTTTCATATTTTTAAGCCTTTTTAAAGATCTCTGCCAGCTCTTCATTCCAGGCTGTCTGTGATCAGGCCAAGATTCCATATGTGTTCCCAGAAGGGTATAATGGTGATCCTTCATATGAAGGGGCTGGGAATCAATGATGAGGGATGAGAGAATTGAAATCATGAAATCTAGAATTGTCTTTACAAGCATAATGGTAGCAAGAATGAAAATATAATTTAGTACTCCTTAAATGCCCTAGGAAATGTTATAGGCTTAGAGGTTTGCTTTTTTTTTTTTTTAAGTTCCAGGCCCCCTAGTTCAAAAATCAGATTTTTGTAGGTTTTACATAAATATGCATAGCTACTTACTTCAAAAAGCTGCAATCCTCCCTTAGAGTAGACTAAATAGCAAAATAACAGAATAGATTAAAAAACCATACAATAATCTTTATCTCATTCCAGGAAGGAGAGAAAATAGAGATTTAGTGAAACTTGAAAGCCACAGCCAGACCTAAACTGGGGCCACTGAGGTTTGTTCCAGGGTGGGGAATTTAAAGGGTATGAAATTTTGAGGGCAAAAAATATAATATGTTCTGTGTCAACCAAGGTGAAGACTCAAGAAAAGGAAGCAGCTGGCCCAAAAATAGGGAAAAGAGAATTTGGGTCTAGACAGTGGGTCCTGTTCTTTCCTTTTCTGTCCCATAAAACCAAGTGACCCTCTCCTGTGCCCCTTTCAATGTCCCCAGCCTTTAACAATGATCCAGGTGCTACCTTCTCATCTCTACTGTGTGGGAAGGAACCTTACCAAAGCTTCTGTGGTAGAGCTGAAAGAGTATAAGACCCCAAATCCTGTGAGTTGGACCAGATGGGATTCTATCCTCTAAGCTACTAGAGTAACTAATTCTCCCTCCCACTTGACTGAATTTGTTATAACTATATCTTGTGTCATGTCTGCATCCTGTGTTACAAAATTGATTCAAGGGTCCATCTCCTGCAGCTTCCCCATTCTGATTTGCATAGCAATGGTTGCCTTGGGCAGCAGATGCCCAGTTAATGAAATTGCTGGTTGTGGTTCCTCTGTCCTTGCTGTTGTAGAAATGAAGGGAATCTCTTGAAGACAGCATGTTGGTATAGTGGAAAGAATGAGTCCTGAAATAAGAAGACCATGATTTCCATCCTATGTTTAACATTCACTAATTGTGTATAACTGGGCAAGTCATTTAACCACTTTTTGCTTCAGCTTTCTCATCTGTAAAATGGGAATAATTCTACTCATAGTATTATTTCAAATGGTTGTTTTGAAGAAAGAAAGCACTGTGTAACCTTAAACTGTGATATTTGTGATTGAATTGTTATTACTAGCTAGGAGAATGTCTTACTAAGTCTCCATAGTGGGTACTGACCTCTGCTCAGAAATAGTTTGAGAATCTGGAAGACAGGAACAGTATTTTTCTTATTCTCATTTGACTCACAGAACCTAACACAATGCCTTGCTTGATAAATATTTGTTAGATCAATGAGTAAATGATTTGCCTCTTCAGATAGGACAACACAGAAAATTTTATAGAATGGAAGGCTTTGAAAGGTGCCCAGGCTGTACCTTATAAGGCCTTGCAATTCCCAAGCACAAAAAAGAAAAGACTTTAAATTTATTCCGTAAATTTTAATCAGTAATGAGAGGAGCCTCTAGATGAATAACAGTCTGCATGGATTAGAACTACAAAGTCCTTAGCAAAAAGGAAAAACATATTTTTGAGTGAATTTAAACTCAAATTCTCAAGCAATCA
Source organism: Vombatus ursinus (assembly GCF_900497805.2). Classification (NCBI taxonomy): domain Eukaryota; kingdom Metazoa; phylum Chordata; class Mammalia; order Diprotodontia; family Vombatidae; genus Vombatus; species Vombatus ursinus. The sequence continues at coordinate 19,894,812 of NW_020954751.1, read as the reverse complement.
AGGACAGTCACAGACTGAATGGAAATAGGGAAATGGCAAATGTGATTTCCTGTAAAATAATCGCACTTAATCATAGCACAGAGAAGACTTACCATTCCATGATGGAAAGAGTGCTGTATTGGCTGTCAGGAGACCTGAGTTCTAACTCCAAGTCTTCCAGTGAAGTTTCTGTGTGAGCTGGGGCAAGTTGCTTTACTCCTAAGGGCCCAAGTTTCTTCTGTATAAAAGAGATGAATTGGACAGTATGAGCTCTAACAATTTTGGCTCTGCCACATACCCTGTGTGGTCTTAGGAAAGTCATTTAACTTCTCTGATCCTCCACAACACTGAGGAAGTGATATAGTGGGGAAAGTATTGGATTCTTATTCCTAGTATAATTTTATTTATGTCATGAACCCCATGGGGTTATTGGGAAGGAAGCATTTTGTAAAGCATAAAGCTCTCTATAAGCATTAGCTATTCTTACTGCCTTCCGAGAATGAATGAGTGCAATTTTTCCTAAGTAAACCCTAAAATACTGTTTCAAGATGCCGCATCTTTTAAGACACTAGTTAAAAGGATGGATGTCAACCACAGGGTTGAAACATTTTAAAGCAATTTGTCAGGCATTCACTTATGCTTAGTGAGGCTAGTTACCTTTGTCAATCAGCCTGTAGGAACAGACTAGCATCAACACAGTGTAAGCAAAACTAATTCCAGGGACAAAGTACTGACATAAAAGAGGAAGGGGATTAAACCAAAGTCAATACTAAAGAAATAAATGGAGGAAAAATAAGCATGTAAATGGATTAAAGTAGAAGGAGAGTGATAGAATGGAAAACAAAACAAATTCCCCAAATCTGTTTTATATGAGACACATCTAAAATGTAAAGACATGTATGGAACAAAAATTACTATGTGAATCCAGAAAATTTGCTGATGAATCCAGGAAAATAGGAGTTATAATCATTCTATTAGATAAAGCAAAAGTAAAAAAGAAGATCACAGTATAATAAGGATAAGGAAGAAGACTACACCATGCTTCAGGAAAACAGAAAATGAACCAATATAAATTCTAAATGCACCAACTAGTATAATATATAACTTTATAAAGGAAAAGGTAACTGGATTGTAAAAAGTGATAGTAAAGCTATAATTGTTAGAAATGTTAATGTTTCTCTCTCAGAGCTGGACAAATCTAAGAGGAAAATAACCAAAAAGGAAAATATAGAATTGAACTGCTGAAGAATTCGGACCTAGAAAAACTTATAGCATTTCCTCAATGGGAACATTAAAGAATATACCTATTTCTCAGCATCATACAGTACCATTAAAGAAAAGATCATGTGCTAGGATATAGAGAAATTCTAAATAAATGTAAAAAAAAGAGGAAATAATAAGCACATCCTTTACAGATTATAATGCAATAAAAGGGTAATTAATACAGGGAACACAAGCAAAACATACAGAACTAAATGGGGACTAGTAAATGATATCATTAAATGACATCTTGAATTACTGGGTCAAAGATTAGATCATAGAAACAGTTAATAATTATGTGAAAGAGAATGAGCCTTGAAGGAAAATAAGAATTCTGGGAAGTGGTATTGAGAAGGAAGGGCCTTTCTAGTATGGCGAACAGTTTGTACAAATGCATGGAAATGAGAGATGACAAATCAAGTTTAGGAAATGACTAGTGGTCTAGTTTGCCTGAAACCTAGAGTCTGGGAGCAAGGAGTATTAAAACAAGTATGGAAAGGTAGATGGGAGCTAGATTGTAGTACCAGGCTAAGTAGGTTCTATTTTATTCTTTCAGTGATGGCATGCCATTGAATATATTCAAGTGAGGGACCCTTTCTGACATTTTCCAACTATATGGCAACAGCCTGAGTGAGATGGGGAAATCCAGTCTTAAAAAAACTTGTCTATACTACATAGACCATTTTCTAAAATTGAGAAAGAAAACACTTTACCAAACTTTTTCTTATGATACTAATATTGACCTAATACAGGGAAGGATAAAGGAAAAGATAAGAACCTTGGACCAATTTACTAATGAATATGAATTCAAAAATTTTAAATAAAATCCTAGGGAAAAGACTACAGCCATATATCTAAGAGCATTCAATGTGATAACTATGATAAATGGATACCAGGAGTTAAAAAAATGATTCAACCTTAGGAAACAGTTCTTAATCAAAGAGGAGATTCTTTTATATCCTTCTTATCTTGTTTTGAAGCAGTGATCTGCTCATTTGAAGGACATGATAAATAATGAGACTTCAAATTTTTTTTAAAAAGTTTTGCTGATGCCTTTTGTATATCACAATAGTGTCTTGGATGTGTCTTGCCTCCCTTTTCCTTTGTAAAAAGAAAAACGGTTAAATCCAACTTATACTATGACTATGTCTGAAAGTTTAGGTAACATTCCATAACTATAGTCCCCAACCTTTCCAAGGAATCAATTAACTAACAAGCATTTATTATACAAAGGAGGGAGATGCAGTATGTTTTTTTTTTCATTCTGTAGGCAAAGGGAAGCCATGAATATATTCAAGCCAAGAAGTGACATGCTAAGACTTGTGCTCTGTTATTTACTGCCCATATGGCAGTTAGGAAGGGCAGTGGATGGAGCACTGAGCTTGGAATCAGGAAGACTCATCTTCCTGAGTTCAAATCCAGCCTCAGACACCTACTACTTGTGTCTCCCTGGGCAAGTCACTTAACCCTGTTTGCCTCAGATCCTCATCTGTAAAATGAGCTGGAAAAGGAAATGGCAAACCTCTCTAGTATCTCTCCCAACAAAACCTCAGGTGGGTTATGACGAGTTGGACACAACTAAAACAACTGAACAACCAACAAGCCTGGTACTATCCTCATCTACCTTTCCAACTGTATTTTATAGTACTCTGGATTCCAGGCAAACTGGACTACTAGTCATTCCTCAGACTTGAGTTATCATCTCCCATCTCCATTCATTTAGGCAAGTTCTTCAACAACCCTAGAATAACCTTCCATCTCACCTCTACTTCCCAGAATGCTTGTCTTCCTTCAAAGCTCAATTCCATTGTTAACATTCTTCCTCAATTTTTCTTGTATTGTACTTATTAGTGAATATGCTGTGTGGTCCTGGTAGCATATAAGGCTCCTTTTTTTTTTTTTTTTTTTTTGCTTAGGCAGTTGGGGTTAAGTGACTTTCCCAAGGTCACACAGCTAGTAAGTGTCAAGTATTTGGTCTGAGGCCAGATTTGAACTCAGGTCCTCCTAACTTCAGTGCCGGTGCTCTATCCACTGCGCCACCTAGCTGCCCCTATAAGGCTCCTTGAGGGCAGAAATTTTGATTTTTGTCTTTTTGTGTCCAGCATCTAATATATCACCTCACATGTAGGAGGTGTTTGATAAATATTTGTTGAATTAACCCTAAAAGTAAGACATTGTTATTATTATGATTCTGACATTTTTTTAGGGACCAGAGACTTTTTTTAAGTGTGGTATTGTTAGCTGGTATGAGAGATACATAGAGAAAGGCCAATTGATCCATTTTAAAAGAGCACTCCCTCTCTCTGGGAAGTTAAGATGTGATTAAAAGCAAGGTTTAGTAGTTGAAAGCACTGTGTATCCTGGGAAAAGTTATGTTAATCCTTAGGGGCCCTTCAGGGGCCATTCTGGTGTCCTTTATGTATAAATTTCTCAAGGGCGTTGATCACATCTCTGTGTGACCTCCACAGTACATAAAACAAAATGTTAGAACTTCCCAAAGCAAAGTGAACTCAATGAGTTGAAATGCCTTTTTAAAGAAACAGTAAAGACCCATTTAACTCAATCCTTGACATTCTGAAATAAGTCCCAGGCAATTAGTTCTTTATCACCTCACCAACAGTAAGGGTTGAATATTTCTCTGGGCTTTACAGAAAGGGCCAGTTCTACCCAATTCAATTCCATTTAATGGATATTAATTTATTAAGGGCCCACAATATGCAGAGTACTATGCTAGGCACTCTCAGAGATACAAAGCATATCTAAGACACAATTTACTCTGCCTTCATGGGGTTTATAGTCTAGTATAATAATTTATAAAGCAGTTTACATATACCATATATTCACAAATGATTGTGATATAAAATAATATGTAAGAAGTAGATAAAAAGGGGGGTAAATAAAGTGCTATCTATAGTGAGAAGGATATTTTAGGATTGGGGAGACCAAAGCATGTTTGTAGGTAGCTGGGAGGGAGCCAGTAGGAAGGGAGAAATTGAAAGTACAGAGTTCCAACTAGTATGGGGCAAACTTGGTTTTGCCCCAGTGCACTAGCATAGTACATGGGGGAGGGTGCACTTCCTTCCCATGATGACTGCCCTTCTTGTGCCTTCTGCACTTCCACTGGCCTATTCTGTGATTCAAGGAGCCACTACCCCCTGTCCTGCCCACCCAGGATTTCATTGCTTTGAGGTTCTCTCACTACTTGTGGAGGTAAGGCCCAAGTTACTCCTTCTCTAGAGAGGTATGATTGTACTTTTTATACCTCTTCTCTCCTCCCCTGAAATAATTCTAGTTAGGGTTTTAAAGGTGTGTGAGAAAGCAAGGTTGTTATAAACATTTGCTCTAGCAAGGCCTTAGAGTAGGGATTCTTAACATTTTTGTATGTGTGTATGTATGGACCTCTTTGACAATCAGGTGAATCCTATGGGCCCCTTCTCAGAATAATGTTTTTAAATACATAAAGTAAAATAAATAAGATTTCAAAGGAAACCAACTATACTTAAACATAGCTATCAAAATATTAAACACAAAAAAAAGTTCACAGACTTCAGGTTAAGAACTTCTGCCCTAGAGCAAGTAGGATGAGATAGGATCAAGGGTGTAATTAGCAAGGAGGACTGAATTTCATCACCAATTTTCCTTCACTCTAGTCTCAGCAAAACTGGTGTTCCTACTCTTTTTTGATTATAGGTCTGGACCAATCATGAGGCGGGCTACATTTTCTAGGACAGAACTGAAGGAGGAGAGAATGGGTGATAATATTGAGTTTGAAGGAATAACAATTCACATTTCTATAATGCAATTCAATTCAGCAAGTATGTTTTTCCTGGCAAGATATAATATGAACACAGATAAGTAGATACAAAGTATATGCAAAATAAATATAAAGTAGTTTCTGAGGATTGGGGCACTAATAACTGGACAGATAAGTACTTTAGAGTTTGCATAATTCTTTCCTTACACCAATCCTGTGAAGGAGGTAATGAAAATATTTTTAGTCCCCTTTTACAAATGGGAAAACAGGCCCAGAAAAGTTAAATGACTTGTCCATGGCCACACAAGGAATAAATGTTAGAACTGGACTAAGACACTAGTCCTACTGAATCTAAACCCATTTGGCTCTCCATGACACCAGAAAGGGAAGAGAAAAGATATTAAAGGAGATCCTTAGAATTTTCAATACCTAACATAGGAGAGTCACATGAGAAGGAGAATTTCAGAACTAGTTAACAGTGGAGATGATGAGGAAGTTACACAGTTGGGTGTTTTCAAAGGCCTGTTTTTTAAACCTAACTTCTTCTTTTCACAAGCTATATGCCACAATAACAATGTACATTGATAGCACTATAGAGAACCTACTTGGTAAAAGAGGAAATTCTTTGAATGGATAACATGGTTTATGGTACCCCATCATGTTTTATAGGACTTGAGTTCACCTAAAAATGGCTATCTGTTCAAGAGAGTTATTATCTTTAGTACTTAGAGGCAACCTGGAACATTCCCATTGCAGTATTGTTTAAGGTACCTTGAGTGTTTTCTCTCAGGATTGGAGATTCAGAGCTAGCAGGGACCTCAGAGGCTCATAACTGAACAGACATTCTCTTTATAATATCTCCAATAAGGAAGTCATCCAATCTCTGCTTGAAGGGATGGGAAACCATTACCTCTGGAGGCAGGCAGCCTATTCTACTTTGGGCAACGCCAATTGTTAAGTGCTAGCCTAAATTTACTTCTGTGCACCTTCTACTCCTTGCTCCTGGGACTGACCTTTGGGGCAAAACAGAATAAACATGACAGCCTTTCAAATACTTGAACAGAATAATCATGTTAGCCTTTGAGTTTTCTCTTCTCCAGGTTAAGCGTCTCTACTTCCTTCAGTGGATCCACGCTCTGTTTTATCATCATCTAGGGAATCTCTTTTAAGTATGTGGAGAGTTTACATTGTAACTTGAATTTTATACCCTGGTTTCTCCCACTAACAATAATAGCTAATCAACCAATGAGCTATAGTCTTTCATCACCAGTACCTGTCATTGGTATTAGCTCACCTGTAGACAGATGTCCCCAAAGTCTTTTTGTTGTTGTTTAGTTGTTTTCAGCCATGTCCAACTCTTGGGACCTCATTTGGGGTTTTCTTGGCAAAGATACTGGAGTGGTTTGTCATTTCCTTTTCCAGCTCATTTTACACATGAGGAAATTGAAGCAAACAGAGTTAAGTGACTTGCCCAGAGTCACGCAGCTAGTAAGTGTCTGAGGCCAGATCTGAACTCAGGAAGATTCCTCATTCCATTCTGCACTCTATCCACTGTGTCACCTAAGCTATCAAAGATCTCACAGTCAGAAGCCACTTTCTCGCTTGGATCAGATTGGATTCTGATTGGATCCTTATAACAACACTTAGTTGTTTTATCACTATTTTATTGATGAGGAAATTGAGACTTAAGAGGGTTTAAGTAAACCTAGTATTTCTTCCACTAAATAGCAATTAATTAGTAGATATGGTTACAAATGAGGTTAAATAGAATATTCATTTAGTTAACATCTGATGAATATGTTGCACTTCTTATGTGTATTGTACTCTCTTCCTAGGGGAGAAGACAAAATATATATAACACAAGGGCCTTTCCTCTAGTCTTAATGTTCTTAACTTTTTTTGTGTCACAGGTACCCTTGGCAGTCTGGTGAAGCCTGTGGATTCCTCAGAATAATGTTTTTAAGTGCATAAAATAAAATACTTAAGATTACAAAGGAAACAGAGTTGATCTATCTGTCTAGCTACCTACCTACCTACCTATCATTCATCCATTTATCTCTCTCTCTCTCTCTCCCTATCTATCTATCTATCTATCTATCTATTTATCTTTTAAAATCCACAGGCCATAGGTTAAGAACTTCTGCCAGAGGGATCTAAAGTATAGCTGCAGAAATAAGCCATGCACCTGTGAAAGGTGAGCATGTATACTAAGTCTCAAATGAACTGAAGAGACATTGAGTTCAGGTGGAGTTCAGAGGGTGGAACGATCCTGGAGGGCTGGATGGTCTCTTATCACAAGTCCACTGATTATTCCAGTCTCTTAATTCATTTGGCATATTTTATTCTAAAGATGAACAAATACTATGAAGTATCACTCTAGGCTGGGCTGAAGACATGGATGGTTATTTTTTGTTTCTTTATTTTCAAAGCCCATCTCAAAAAAAAATAATAACATGGAATTTACAAACTCAGAGAATCTCAGAGTTAGAAGGAACATCTAGTCCATCTAGACTCTAAACAAGAACCTTCTCTTCAACATTCCAGTACAAATTCAATCCAATCCAATCCGGAAAGCATTCATTAAGCTCCCACTGTGTGCAAGACCCTATGCTAGGTGCTGGGGATTCAAAGACAAAACAGAAAACATTCCCTGTCATCATTAAACATTTATTAAGCACTTACTATGTTCTGGTCAATTGAATCTTTGCATTAGGCAAAATTATGCGTTATGTAGGACTAGTATTGAGTTATTATTTTCTTGGGTTATTGGTTTGTGACTTTTAAACCCACTTACCTCCTATCCTCAAATGCTACCTCCCCCACTCCTGCACCGAAGTTGTATTTGTAAGAGCCTTACTGAGCAACCTTTTTTTTTAATGTAAGTTATTATAGCCAAGAATATTAAGAACAAATGATGTCCCAGCCCAATGGAGTGAGGTCTATATACATTGAAGGTCTTAGATCTCAGTCTTTCTAAGGGTTTTCTATAGAACTATATATTACTTAACTGAGCTGTGACACTCTATGGGCATAACTGGACTTCAATAATTTTCATTTCAAGATTGGTTATATGCAAGAAAGCCTTCAAGTGCTGGAAATAGCACACAAACCATTATAACAGAGCTCAGACAGGATCTATAGAAGGGGAAATGGACTATAAAAACCAGGTACTACAAATGAATATGTCCATCTGTAAAATGGGGGTACTAATACTGGTGGTGTTGTACCTACCTTATAGGACTATTGTGAAGAAAATACTTTGTAAAATATAAAGTGCTGAATAAATGCAAGTTGTTATTACAATTCCCATCTTTTAGATGAGGAAGTTGAGGTCCAGAGAGAGGAAGTGACTTGTTATATCTCCTCAACCCCCAAATAACGGAACTCCTTGAGGACAGGGACAGTTTTGCTTTTTGTCTTTGTGTACCCAGGGATACCCTTTATGTGTTGTTGTTGTTCAACCATTTTTCAGTTGTGTACAACTCTTCATGACCCCATTTAGGGTTTTCTTGGCAAAGATACTAGAGTGGTTTGTCATTTCCTTCTCCAGCTTATTTTACAGATGAGGAAACTGAGGCAAACAGGGTAAAGTGACTTGCCCAGGGTTACACAGCTAGTAAATAGCTGAGGCCAGATTTGAGCTCAGGAGGATGAATCTTCCTGATTTTGGGCCCAGCACTCTATCCATGGTGCCACCTAGCTGCCCCACCCTTTGTATACCTTTTATGTAGTAGGCACTTAAATGTTATTAATTGAATTGAATTCAAGCCACTAAATGGCAGAGCCAGGGCTTAAATTCAAGACATTTGACAAACATTTTAAGTGTCTATTCTTTTGGGCACTAGAGAATCAGGAGAGGAAGGAAGTACAGGAGCGGAAGACCAGAGGGGTTCATCTTAGCACTGTGGCAAGACACAGAAGTACAGGACATGGATATATAATATTCAGAGGTCCTATGGCAAGGGTGTGATGGTATGCTCTACTGCTCAACAAATGCTTAGTGAACACTGAAGGTGTGCAAGGCACTTGGTGCTACAGTCAATGAGAAATCATCAATATAAATATCTCAGTTGGGTTATCTTTGATTCAAGTTAAGGCTAATAGGGAACATCTATACTGCTTAGGTGATCTTCCAGGACAGGATGAAAATGGATGTTCCAAACATGGTTAATGATGAGAGTACAGCATCCTTCCTGAGGCCTGACCTAATCTCCTAACAAGAAGTGATCTCCCTTCTCCATATTCCTAGGGACTTCTGGACCTCTTATATGGCACTTAGAACTGTCTGCCTTGGATTGTAGTTATTTGTGTACACTAGGCCCTTATGCCTCCATTAGAATAAAAGCTCCCTGGGGGCAAGGATCAAGTCTTACTCATCCTTGTATGCATAAGACATAGCACAGAACTAAAGCATAAGAAATAAGTGTTGGTTCTACTGGAATGATTCCTATGCAATGTTCCCAATTTTCACCTTTTTCCAAGGCTCCCACCTTTAAGATAACAGTAGTGTATTGTGGTGGGGGTAGTAGTTGGTAGTGGTGGTAGTAGTGGTGGTGGTGGTGGTGGTGGTAGTCATAGTAGCTCTAACACTTGACATTTATGTATCACTTTGCATACGTTCACATTTGACCTGTACAACAACCCTGTGAAGGTAGGTCCTAATAACATACTCATTTTATAATTGAGAAAACTGAGATTCAGAGAGGGGAGGGGAAGGGAATTAGCACTTATATAGCACCTAATATGTGCCCAAGCACTGCACTAAGCATTTTACTAACATCATCTCTATGATTTACTCCAAGTCACATGCATTCAAACCCCAGTCTGGGTTTGAGTACTGGGACACTCTTCTGCTCCCTGGAGAGAGAACTATTGCTATTCTTCCAGATAGGACCCTCAGTTGTGTCCAGCTGTTGTAGGTATAGAATAGGTCCTGGAACATGAAAAAAAAAGACTGTCAGAGCTGGAAGAAGCCATAAAGAATATCTAGTGCAATTCTCTTGTTTTACATACTCTTATATTCTTTTTGTCAAAATGTTCTTGGGCAAGTCACTTAATCTTTTGGAGCCTCAGTTGTTTCCTCATGTGTGAAATGGAAGTAATAATTCTTGTACTACCTACCTCACAGAGATGCTGAGTGATTTTTTTTTTTGCAAATATTAAGACATTTTGTAAATGTTATTATTGCTATTATTAGTAGTAATAAACTGTAAAGCTCTATATCATTGTAAGCTAGTTTTATTAACTTCTATTGTATAGGTTGGCTCCACTCTATGATTGAGTGACTCTGGCCTCCACTCCATCTCTAGTCTCCAGGCATTTGACTGGCTGTCCCCCCATGCCTGGAATAGTCTCCCTCCTGATGACTTATTGGCTACCCTGGCTTCATTTAAGTGTTAGGTAAGGTCTCACCTTCTGTAGGAAGCCTTTCCAGATCCTCTTAATGCTAATGCCTTCCCCTCATAGATTGTCTCCAATTTATTCTGCATATATCTTGTTGGTAAATATTTGTTTGAATGTTGTCTTGCCTATTAGAATGTGAGCTCCTTGGGGGTAGGGACTATCTTTTGCCTTTCTTCTTATCCCCAGCACTTAGCACAGAGCCTGGTATATAGTAGGTACTTAATAAATGCTTGTCTGACAACTTTTGGAACTGTTCAAGGAGAATTGTTCAAGGCATTATGCACAAACATGAATAAAATAGGGGCCATGCTGCTAAGGGAGTTTGCAATTTAAGAGAGGATTATCAAACAGATAACTATAATACAAATAAAAAAATTCTTCTGTTCACAGGAGAAGTCTGAAACAAGTTCTTTGAGAGAAATTCGATAGATAGAAGGAGAATGCTCCTGTCAGGGATGTTTTAGAAGTGTTTCTTGAGCCAGGTGAGATTGGCCTCTATGGGCTTCCAGATCTGGGTGGGAGGTTCCTTCCAAGTGTGAGATGTTTCCACTTTCTGACACTGTGTTTCAAAGAAACACTGATGTCCTTAAAGTCCCCCAGCTGGAAGGTAGCTGAACTGGGACTTAAGTCCCAGTCACTCCACTCTGGGAGGTAGAGTCCTTGCTCTATTATGCCACATTCTTTGCCTCCTCAAAGAACTTGAGTGTTTTTCAAGCAGTGGGTGCTATTCTAAATCTAGAGCATAAGATGTGAATCACTAAAGGATTAAAGCAAAATTGCATGAGATTGCATAAAGAGACCAGTGACCCCAAAATACTCCATAAGAGCAGTGTTGTTCTTTATTACTGAAGCGTAGTTTGGTTATTGGTCTTTCCACTGCTTGTGAGGAGGTATTACTTGATAAAAAGATGAACCATGGAAAAAAGCGATTATCCTGGGGTCAAAGCCTTGTTCTTAAGTACACTTCCATCAATAACACCAGAGCACTTGCTTGTTTACTTCCTGTTTTTAAAAACCATATGAGCAATGATGTGACTTTTTGGTACAATAAGGAAGACTTTGGTACAATAAGGAAGATAATCCAGAATTATCAAGGGGATAGACCCACTGTATTCTGCTCTGTGCTAAGGATATTACTTTAATATAAGTACAAAATATTTTAAATTCGATAGATACTTGTCCTGTTTAACATTGAAGGAAAAAAAAAGCCCCACCCTGCTGCACTAACATCTGAACTTACAAATAAGATAAACTGGGCAGTATTTTTTTCATACTTTGACATAAGATTTTCCACAGGGCATCTTTGAGTACTGAGCTTTCATTCCTTGAGTATTTAAAATATGATGTAACTTGCAAAAAGTCTTGATTTAGACAGAGCTTTTCAGGGACACATCTAGTGAGTGGATGAGTTCTGCTTGATTGAATTGGATTCAATTGTAGATACAGGTGAAGATCCATCTAGATTAAGGAAGGAATAGGAAGTCACCTACTTTTCATCACACCATCCTTCTTTGTGCTGATGGTGGCTTTTTTATTTTCCTCTTGTCCTCTCAAAGGCAAAGGAAATGGACTCCTGAAGGAGAGTACACTGGGTCAGGTGGAAAAGCAACACCTGTTTTGCTTTGTTTTTGTTTCCTGTTTGAAGAGGGTTATGGGAAGTGTCAGAACAATGACTGAATAGACTAGCCTGAGAGATGTTGCCAAGAAGGGTTTCCAAATCAGGACCTTCTGTTACATTGAATTTGTAAATTGAGATATATTCTAGGATGTTTATCAGCAATGCTATCAGCATCTTGTGAAATAAAGGAATCTATTTAAAAACTGAAAGCACCCCCTTGTATAGGAAACCTTTTCTTATCCCTCTAGATCCTAGTACCTTTTCTCCCAGAATTATCTTGTATATGTGGGGAAATTCCTACCAGGACAATACACAGAGAAAAAGATGGAATTCATTTTTTTTTCTTTGAGCCTTAGATCAAATCTAGCAGATGTTTGTTGTTGTGGAGTCATTTCAGTTGTGTCCGACTCTCTGTGACCCCATTTGGTGATTCTTGGCCATTTGGTTCACTGTTTGCTTCTCCAGCTCATTTTACAGATAAGGAAACTGAGACAAACAAGATTAAGTGACTTGCCCAGAGTCACACAACCAGTAAATCTCTGAGGTCAGATTTGAACTCCGGTTGATGAGACTTCCTGACTACAGGCCCAGCACTCTATCCACTGAGCTACCTAGCTGCCCCCCGTAGCAGATGCCATCTCCCCAAATCAAATTCACACAGGTTGTTTTATTTAACAATCATTTGATAAGCACTTACTATGTACAAAGTATTATGCACAAACATGAATAAAATAGGGGCCATGGTGCTAAGGGAGTTTGCAGTTTAAGAGGGGATTATTAAACAGATAACTATAATACAAATAAAAACAATTCTTCAGTTCACAGGAGAAGTTTGAACAAAGTTCTTTGAGAAAAGTAGAGTTTGCTTCCAGATGGTGTATGGAAGGGAAAGCTTCATGGTTGAGGGGTCCCTGAGCTGGGCTTCCAAGGATGGGAAGGATTCCAATAAACAGAGATGGGGGTGGGGAGGGGAATGAGTGTAATTATTACCCTTCTGGCCACTTTGCTAAATCAATTCTATTTACTTAGGAGATGTAGCTGGGATGTGGGAAGATTATATGTAAACTCCTCTGTCTGGCATTTAAAGCCTTCAAATGCTTGTTGAGTCACATCAAATCAGGTCAAGTCAAGAAGCATTTTTTTAAAATGCTTATTGCAACCTGATCTCAACTTATCTTTCTGGTCTAATATATTATATGTTAATTTGCTTTCTACATTCTATAGTTCATCCAAACTGTTCTTCTTGTTGTTCCTAACATACTATAATCCATCTGCTGTCTCCATCATTTTGTGCTGGCTTTCCTCCATGCCTAGAATGCTATCTCCTCTCACCTCCATCTTTTGTCTCCCTCAAGAATCATAGCAAATCCCACCTTGTATAAGAAACCTTTTCTTCTCTCTCTAGATCCCAGTACTTTTCTTCCCAGAATTATCTTGTATTTATTTTGCATAGACATTTATATACACGTTATCTCCCCCAATAGAAGACTCACACAGATTGTTCGATTGTCCTTCATTCTTGAAGAGGACCAATGACATCTGGAGGGTGATGTCTTGACTTGCAAGTGAATTGGATTTAGGTTAGAAAGAGCTGTGCAAAGTCATCAGTCTCATTCTGTCTTCCAGAGTAATCTGAGTCCAGCAGCAAGACATAGGTCAAGACAACTAGCTATGGTCCAGGATGCAGTGGGTGACCTTGGCCTTTTTAAGCTAAGGTCTTTCTCAGGTCTCGGTTTATCTGAAGCAACACTCATTCAATAATTAAAGCCTGGGTGAGAACTGAGGCAAAAGATGGCCTAGTTTGCCTTCTCAGAAGAATCATTCTGGGAGGGAAGACCCTCAGAGTTTCTGGCCAGAACAGAAACAATTGCTATTTACTCTCCCTCTGAGGTATCAAAACCTAAACAATGAGCAAGTGAGGCTTGGGCTAGGGCCTATTATTGGCCAGTCCAGAAGAGGATACTGATAAGATGGTTTCACTTTTGTCTTCTTGTTCCCAGTACTTAGCACGTAGGAGGCTCATAATAAATGCTTGTTGATTAGTCCTGTCTGCCTCCTGAATCTACTTTGTATTTCTTTGTTTATGCTTTGGATTTGCTTCTGTAAATATTTTAACACCCTTCCCCACTCCAGGATGGAAGCTCTTTGAGTTTTGTTTTGTTTTGTTTTGTTTTGTTTTTGTCTTCTAATCACTAGTGCCTGACACATAAGAAGAGTCCAGGGGTGGGGAACCTGGACAAGTAACAACACAGGAGGCACTGGAGTTTTGGCCTCTAACAGGTTCACTCTTGATCTGGGCAGCCAAAAGGACAGGAGGACAGCTTCAGAGAGGTTATATAAGTTTACTTTATTCTAGTCTAGTCTTCTCAAAAGGGTTGCTGATAATGGGAGCACCAAATCCTATAGCATTCCCTAATCACCCTTCTCGAAGGGGCAAGAGACAAGGGGGGGCAACTACCCCTATATCTTGATGGGGTCAGTTGAGACAGGCACAGCATTCCAGCTTGTGCACTCCCCTAAATCCTCTCAAGCCTCAGTGGGGGCCAGTTGAGGCAGACACACATGTATTTCCATATGTGCTCCAAATCCCTGCAAGCCTTGAATGGGGGCCAGTCAAGGTGAGCACACATGCACATTCCTATTCCCCATTTACTGACCAGTGAACACTTGATTTATAGGGTAACAGACAAAAAAAGCAATTTGCCAGCAATAGCCTCACAAGTTTATATTAACTCATCTTTATATCTCACTGCATAGTCACAATGGATATTTACAATTCAAGCACAAATGTTTATATTATTTATCATTATATAATGCTGTGCAAGTGTGGTGGAGATGCTTACAAGCCACGAGCCTGGGAACTAGAGGTTATGGCCATGGATCCTGGGAACTGTTATCTATGAAAGAATAACAAAATCCACCGTACATACACTAAAATTCACCTTACTTACAGGCCCTTTGAATCTAAACTAAGAAGTCAAAGGGCACTTGAGGACTTAGAGGGTCACTTGAGGACCTAAAGGGCCACATGTGGCCTAGAGGCCGAAGATTCCCCACTCCTAGATAGACACTAGGAATAGGGGCTGAGCTGGTGATTTCAGGTAAAGAAACTCCCTGTACTCCTGCAGGTCGGCCCCTTCTCTGCAGCTCATAGTATTAGAGAAGTATCTAGAGGCTAATGGGCTTGCTGAGAGTCACACAACAAGAGATGCGTGTCAGAGGTGAAAGGAGACTTGACCCCAGGGGTTCTTGGCTTCAAGGACAGTTCTCTATCTACCACACCTTGAGTGGCATTGAAGTAGGCGCCTTTTAAATGGTGAATTGAAGTGAAAGACAACTGGTTTTGGAGTTAGAAGCATTTGGATCCTAGCTCTGATACTTATTAGTTGTATGACATGGGCAAACGACTTATACAGTCTCTTCAGTTTGCTCACCTCCAAAATGCCTGCCCATTCTTACAGGGCTTTTGTGAGGATCACTCAGGATAACTTAGGTCCAGGGCTTTGTAGACTGGAAACACGATATAATTCTCAACAATTGTAATAAGGATTATTGTTATGCCAAGAGAAAACCCAAGTTTTACAAAACAGTAAGTTTTCCCTGGAATGAAGTTATATTGGTAGCCAAGTACAAATGATGATGATAATTGTAATACTTGTTTAATGTAATCTGTGATTTCACCAATAGGGGTACTCCCTGCAATGGTTCAGATTGCAACTCATCCATTCTTTCTTATCCTGTGTGATGTGTATCATGATCCTTTCACCAATGTTATGTGGGGATTCTGAGCCTTTCTCTAGTCCCCTTGACACTGTGTGTGTGTTTGCCAGTGGGGCAGGTAGCTCTCATTCAGTTATTGCTTGCTCTTCTTCTAGGGCTGGTTCATCTCCTTTTCCAGTCATAATATAAATCTCTTTGATAATATTCCTGACACCACTTCTCTTGCCACATTGTTGCTGGTAACATGCTGACTTATTTCATCCATGTCCCTCTCTGTTGTCCTTTGGGTGACCTGCAACTCTAATTCTTTGGAAACTGGTATTCCATGAGTCATGGACATAATTTAATGAAAGAATATCAAGGTTAAAAAGATGAGCCTTCATTTTAGTGAGAAATTTAGTGTTAAAAGCAGTGTGCAGCATTCCAAAGGCAATCCAGTCCATTTGACTCCTCATATTCAATACTGGGCCGACTTTATTGTTTGTTGTGTCTATTCAAGGTATAGGTACTGATAGACCAGCTGTAGGGGCTATCCGTCATTCAACTGCATATCATGTTCTGAATGATAGTCATTCATCATCCACTTGGTTCTTCATCTTTGGATAGTTAGACAAATCTTCTGAGTTACTCTCATAGATCTCATTTTGGAGACTTACATGCATGTACACATACATGTCTATGGGCACACATAGGGAATCAGGTTCTGAGAAGTCAGGGGTGGCCTTAGAGGAAATCAGGCATTCTAAACAGGTAGCCTGAGAGGGGAGGGAATAGAAGGAGAGAGGGGTAGTTATCCCTACTTTGCCTTAGTAATAGTGGTGGAGCTAGTGGTGGACTAATCATTCATGACTGGGTTTAGGGCTTTTTTTTTTCATGGTACCAGCTGGCATAGATAGCTTTTTCTAATTCCTGTAGGCTAGGCTAAAGGACATCCTTTACCCTGTACAAATGGAAAAACTGAAGCATACTGGACCGATCCTTGCTAGTGTTGATGATTCCCAGCTCCGCCTCACATGGATGCTATTTGAGAAATGGAATTCTCTGGAAACCCAGCACATGCTACCTTCATAGAAGAAGAATTGACTGAGTTATCCAGATTTGCCTTTTCTTCAAGGCAAGCCCTACAGCAGTGAGTTCAGTGGCTAATAGAGTTAATAGTAGTAGACCTACCAACTCTCTCAGCCAGCCCCCCAAAACTTAAACTCCTGTGACTGGAAAAATTTCCAGGCTGGCTTCACTGAATTTTAAGCCCTTTGTTATCTTATACACATGATTTGACATCAGGTCTTTGTGGCTTACGGTGCCATCCAGAGCAGGACTGGACTAGGAGATAGGCAATTTTGGTTCTAGATCTGGCTTTGCCATAAGTTAGTAAGCTTGTATGACTATGGGTAATTGCTTAGCTTCTTTTGATCTAAGTTTCCTCATCAATAATAATAGTAACAATAATAGCATTTATATAGCTCTCTAAGGTTTGCAAAGAACTTTACAAATATTATCTCATTTTATCCTCACAACCACCTTAGGATATATGTGCCATTATTATCTCCATTTTTACATTTGAGGAAGCTGAGGCTTAGAGAGCTTAAGGGATTTGCCTAAGGTCACATAGCTACTGTCTGATTTGAACACTTCTGACTCTAGGTCCAGAATGTTGGCACTTAACTTCCTCTACTGATGGTATATGCAGTCTTCCACACCTATAGCCCCCACTTCATTTTTATGTACTTATATGATACTACATATTATAGTTATCTGTATAGGTATCATATCCCCTACTAGACAATGGCAGGGATTCTGTTGTATCTTATCTTTGTTTTACTCTCTCTACCCCATTCCCATACCTTTCCCCAGCACTTTGCACTGAACAGGTACTCAGCATTTGTTGAATTTTTATTTCTTCCTGTACCCAGATTAGGAAAGAATGTTATAGAGACCTCTCAAGGCAGTTAGTAGCACAGTGGATAGAGTATGGGCCGGGAGACTCAGGAGACCCTGAGTTCAAATCCAGCCTCATACATGTATTAGTTGTGTGACCCTAGGCATGTCTCCTAACTTCTGTCTGCCTCAGTTTCCTCAACTGTAAAATGGAGATAATAAAAGTACCTACCTCACAGGGCGATTGTGATGATCCAGTGAGATAATATTTGTAAAAAATGCGTAGCATGGTGCATGGCATGAAAGAGGTGCTAAAAAATGCTTATTCCCTTCCCCTTCCCTTACAGAGAGGGACTAGGCCAATAGAAAATTTCTGTATGGGAAGGAAGGGGAAATAAGTACTTCCATTGTGCCAGGCACTGTACTAAACACTTTACAGATATCATTTCATTTGATCTTGACAGCAATGCTGGTAAATAGGTGCTGTTATGAATTCCATTTTATAGAGACGGAGGCAGTTAAGTGACTTGCCCAGGGTCATACAGCTAGTGAGTGTCTGAGGCAGGATTTAAACTCAGGTTTTCCTGATTCCAGGCCCAGTGTTCTATCCACCAGGCAGCCCAGCTGAACTATGATCTAGTTCATCGTGTTTGTTTATTTTGAAACATTTTACCTTTTGTGTGAGTGGGCTCAGAGTCTAGGTGACCAGATGGCACATCCTGGATAGCATAACTGCCCTGTTTCCTAGGACTGTTTGCCCATAATGAAAATCTGTTTTTGTAATGTTGCAAATCTTGTCAAGGATCTCAAAGGTAAAATCCTTTGTATAACTAGAAGCTCAATCGAAGTGAGTATCTGGCTTCAACATTTAAATAGCAGTAGAGATCTAGGATTTCCTTGGGGTGGGAAACTCCAGTAAGGAACTTCTTCTCCTAAGTCAGGTGCTGATACTTTACAATTTGAGGTCTGAGAGTCTGAGAGATTTGCCTAGAGTACTAAGAGGCTAGGTAACTTGCCCAGTGAAACAGCCAGTCTCGTCAGTGGAAGGACTTGAACTCAGGTCTTTCTGACTTTGAGGTCTGCTCCCTATCCACTCCACCATGTCACCTCAATCATTGATTAGAGCTGTTCAAAAAAAGGATGAGCTGTCCTATGAGATAGTGAGTTCCTTGTCAGTAGAGGTGTTCAGAAACTGTATAGTAACTATCATCTCAAGATAGCTGTATAGATAATTCTGGTACCAGGTAGAAAATAGGCCTAGATGATCTCTGAGGTCTATGATTTACTTATTTTTGGTCTGGACCAGTAACTATGTTCATGTAGGAAATTACGACTTTGGAAACTCTGCCCACTGATGTATATCACCAATTCATTTCTAATTTAATTTTGATTAGTCTTAGAGAGTCGCCAGGGGGATATTGAGAAGTGAATTGACTTGCCTAGGGTTACACAGGTAGTATGTATCACAAGTAGGATGATACTCTGATCACAATTAGGACAGGCTGAAAACATACATTCAGTCAAGAATGGTTTAGATAAATTCAAAGGTGAGAGACTGATAGCTGGAGATACCATGGATTAATGGAAAAAACACTGAATTGATAAGTCAAAAGACTTGGGTTCTAGCCCTAGCCATATCACCATGGGGCTTTGGGTCAATTGTTTTTGCCTTTTACCATCTCAGCTCCTCCTCTCTGATATGAAGCGATTAGATGATCCAATGCTCCATTTTTTGCTTTGCTGATCTGTAATCCTAATATAACTAGGAGTTAAGTAAAAGGATCAGCAGAAAATCTGTCACTATTTTGCTATGTGAACTTGACCAAGTCACTTTTCTTCTGGGGGCACTCACTTTCTTCTTTAAAATGGGGGTGAGGGTAGAGTAACTGATCTTAGCCCTTCTTTATGGCTTTTAATATTCTGTGATCTTGGAAAGACAGAAAACTATAGAACAGTATCCAGCAAGTTTAGTAAAGTTCTTTAATTAAATAAATTTGCTGGCTATTTTACTGTTGGGTGATTCTGGGTGCCCCTGTGATAATTACAATTTAAAAAAAAACCCTCAAAGCTGACAAACATCACTCAAGAACAATAATGACAGAAAATCCCTAACAGACACAAGCAAATACAAATGTATTGTGGGGGAGGGGGGGTATGGAGGAATGAAAAATCTCAGAAGTGGATTGAAGTGATCACTAGATAACATCTCCCTGAGAGAATTGGACTCAGCATCCAGTGCTTTTATGAATAAAATGATTCTAGTGAAACAGCTTCCGGTTGTTTGGGCACCTAATGAAAATCAAACATAAACAGTGCTGTTGCAAAAGATGTGATCAAAATAAAACCCAGGAAAAGACATTTCGTTCCTCTTCCCATGAGTAATAAGACAATCTTGAGGCTATAGAAATCTCTTTCTGCTCTTTGCATGAAACCCCCAGCTCATCCTTTGAATGCAATGTCATTACATTTTTAGTCAACTCTCTGATTCATAAACATTTGTGGCTGGTAGAGGCTTAGGAGTGACATGTGAGATATGACTTACCTACTAATTTTGTTTTCTCAAATAGTTTTTTCTCTACTGGACAAAACCTGAAACAGGAAGCATTCCGAGGACTGAGGGAGTAAGAGAATCAAAGAATGTTAGATTTGGAAGCTGAGCGTGGCTGACGTACTTCAGAGATAATCATGGCTGATGTGCCTTAGAGACAATCATGGTGCATCCAAAGTACCTCTGAGACCATCCTGGTTGGACTGTGATTAAACAAGAGTCCTCTCCACATCGCCCTCGAGAAGTGGTCATCCAACCTTTGCTTAACAACCTCTAGTGAAAGGGAATCCACTACCTCCTGGGGCAGCCCATTACACTTCTAGATAGCGCTGAACATTTTTCCTTACACAGGATTGGACTAGCAGACCTCTAAAGTCCTCTTAGCTCTCAATCTATCCTTCTACACAGTTAAGGATGTTCCCTAGGCTTCCTCAGGAGCCAGTTCTATTGTCTTTCCCTCTGACCAATCAAAAAATTCTTCCTCTGGTCAACCTCAATCTGAGGAATTGTGTAGGAGGCAGTGGAAGTGTTTTCTACTCTTGGTTCTGATCACTTTTTACAAGTCTTTAGATCATATTTCCAGTCTCTGTTTATTATTCTAAGTAGAAGAAGCTTTGCTCTTGGATCCTAGAGTGAGAGCTTTGTCTTTTCAAAAGTTTGTGAGTAAGGAACTATGGATAGCATTGAAAACAGGGCAAGGTACGGAGAAAATGTAGCCTGGTATTTCCTCCCTATTTATCTTCTTTTATCTTTATGACTTTCCAGTTGTGTGCACATCAAAAGTCCAACATCCACAGGACTTTCTGTTCACTCTTTTTTTTTTCACCCCTTTAGGAAGGTGGAGATTTTAAAACAGTAAGACTTTCATGTACCTGCATATTCATTTTATGAAACCTCAAATACTTCTGAGGAAATACATTTTATCAGAACCTGAGGCTTTGGTGATTTTTTTCCAGTATTTGGAAAAGGATTTAAATAGATTATTCAGTATTAAAGGAGTCAAGTTCCCTTCTCTCCTCCCCCCAATCTAAACAAACAAGAAAACTGAGTCATAAAGTTAGGATCTGAAACTGAGAGGTACCTTAGGGGGTCAGCTAGCCTAAATCGCTTCATTTTACAGATGAGGAAACTGAGGCCTAGACAGGTGGTCATAAGGGAGAACAAATGTCAGACCTGGGATTTGGATCCAGGCCCTTATTCTTTCTGCTTTACCATGTTGAATGTACAGAATCAAAATTATGGTGATTAACCCATGTATTATCAGACAATCTATCAGATACAGAAAGAATTCTTGTTTGCAAGTAAGGATTGGCCTTGGCACATTGTTTTGTCTGTTTGTTCTGATATCTGGTTAGCTCATCAAACCTAACAGAACTTTTTTTTCCCCCAACTATCAAGCATTTATTTTTTTCTCGTTCCTATCTAAATCTCCACTCCCACTATGGAAAAAAATTAAAAAGTGAAACAAAACCTTTTTTTTTTTTTAACAAATAACTAGCTGAACATTTTAAATAATATTTCTAAGGGCTACCTTTGGTACTAATAAGGGGTTTGCAATTGTAGAATTGGAAAAAGAAAGGAACCTCTTCATCATGTTAGTGTGGAGACAGGTCTGGTACCTGCCTTATATCATACTGCAGTCTGTCATTTAGTTTCAGGGTATACAATGTGACCCAGAATATGTTTCCATCTGTGGAATAAGGAGCCTTGAATTTATAGTGCTTTGTTGAATTTTTGCTTTGGGACTCTGGAATTTATTATTGTTATTTTGCATGTTGTGGAAAAGTACACTAGATTTCCCCAACCTTTTTATATAGTATACTCCTTCCCTCACTTCGTGTTCTAGCCAGATTGGCTGATTTGCCAATCACACATGATATTCCATTTCCCATCTCCGGGTCTTTGCACTGGCTGTTCTTCTTGTCCGGAAAGCACTTCCTTCCCTGGAGCTCCCCTCCCCACCCCCCCCATTTCCTTTGGAGGCCTTTGTTTCCTCCAAAACTCAATTCAGATGCCACCTTCTCCATGAAGCCTTTCCTGATCCTACCAGCTGTGCAGTGCCAGATACATTGTAGATGCTTAAATGCTTGTTGACTCATTGGTCTGGATTGAATGGGATAGGGTGGGACAGGTGGGTTCTGTGTCAGGAATTCTGGATTCTATTCCTTACTCAGCCATTAATTAGTTGTATGGCCCCTAGATAAGTGATTTCATCTCTCTAAGGCTCAGTTTCCTCATCAGTAAAATAAAGGGGAAATCAAAGGTCTCTTCCAGTTGTAATCTGTGATTCTATGTGTAGATTATTAAGATGGCATATTTATGGGTATAGAAGGAACAGAATGGTTAATTTTTTTTTTTACTTTGTAACCACAGTATCTTGAACATCTTGGAGGGAGGAAGGGTCTTGATCTTAGATTTCATTGGTAAGGGGAACTCCTGGCATAGAAACTTTTCTAAGATGTAGATTGGCAACTCATCTAACTCTCAGCCTTAGTTGCTTGTAGGTACTGAGAAGATGTGACTTGTGTGGGGATCACAGAGCCAGTAAGTGTCAGAAGCAGAATTTGAACTTGGGTCTTCCTGACTCCAAGCCTAGAACTATGACACTTTGCCTTTACACTTTGCACACAGTAGAAGCTTAATAAATGCTTGTTAAATTGAATCAAATGCCTTGGCCTTCTCTTATTTCTCTTCCTCCCTACCTAATCCTATTCTCCCATCTTTCCACCTACCTCTCCAATTCTGGGAGGCAGTCCAATGAGAGACAGAAGTGGCTCTCCAACTGGTACTTAAAAAAAGAGGTGAGGCTCATGTGCATAGAGTCAATATATCATCATTCCACCTGCTGTCTCCAATCCCTTCCCTCCTCTCTTAAAGTATGGGACCCCTTGGACCCACACCCCTCTCAGAAAGTATACTGGCCTTTTTCGATGTCTCCTTCACTTCAAGGCAGCTTTGTGTGTTCACAGGATTGTAGAAACTCCAGTAGAAAGGACCTTAGAGGCCATCTAGTGCAATACACATTCTGCTGAAGCCTAGAGAAGTTAAATGCCTTTCTTCGTTCCTTTGGTGCTTAGTATAATGCTTGGCATGTAGTAATAAATGCTTGTTGACAGAGCCAGGATTCAGGATAAGGTTCTCTGCCTTCAAATCCAGCATTCTTTCTACCATCTCACTTGCCATGGATAAAAATGAGGAAGGGGAGCAGACAAACGCTCTGTCCTGGCCTAGTGTTCTCCTCCTGCTACAAGGACAGTTCTGCCTGGAAGATCCCTGGGCCTGCATTTCTTTTCTCACCAGATGCTCAAGTGGACTTGGTGAGCTTTTGGTTCTAGCAACTGTACAGGGTTCTATGTTAGATACTAGACTGGAGATAGCTAACAAAACCCCCTTGAAAAATGCCACCTTTTGTGGAAAGGTACTGTGATAACTCTAGTAATCAGAGTCCCTTTGGGAGGAGCTGTTGTTTTCCATTTCAAAATTTTACTCAAGACACCCCACCTTTTGCTATTATTTTTTAAACCAACCATAAATTTGAGGAGAGTTCCTTTCCCAGGTTCAGATGTTTTAGAAGAGTGAATGAAGTTCTAAGAAAAGCAATAGTACCATTGTCAATTAAGAATGCATCACATTAATATTGGGAAGAAGAAGAAGAAAGGGAAGGAGGAGAAGGAGAAGAAGAAGAAGGAGGAGGAGAAGGAGAAGGAGGAGAAGGAGGAGGAGGAGGAGGAGAAGAAGAAGAAGCAGAAGCAGAAGCAGAAGCAGAAGAAGAAGAAGAACAAGAAGAAGAAGAAGAAGAAGAAGAAGAAGAAGAAGAAGAAGAAGAAGAAGAAGAAGAAGAAACCATCTTTCATTTTGCCTTTCATCCTTAAGGCTGCTATTACCATTCAAAATAATAGAATAACTTATGTAATTGTACACAGTGCATCTTTCTCCTGGGTCCAAGTTCACTTGTGTATAGAAAATGCAGCCTAGATTTGAAGAGTTTATTTAAAATTGGTGTGATTCCTAACTGAAACCACAGATGGATGGGCTAAACATGCTGTCTCCTCTGGTTTCCTTTCTAACATTCATAGCCACACTACTCACTGTACAGAGCTGAAAAATAATTTTCTATAATTCCTAAGTTAAATGATTTGAGGAAGTTATAGTTAGCCACACAAAGTCACCACAAATAATCTATATGTATTCTACTTAGGGACAGTCTCTTGATTTTCACTTAAGATAGTTCTTCAGTTAGATATATGAAGTGTTTTTCCTTATAACAAAAAATAAAGGATGGGGGTGGGGGGCGGACTGAATTTTCAGAGAAGGTGAAAAGGGCAGGTGGTGGTGGTGATGCACATGCAAAGGAGAAGCAGAGTTAGAAAAGGTCACCTGGTGCTTAGAGATGACCATTTCTTTAGGACTTAGCACTTAAAGGTGCTGAAGGTGGCAGGGAACTGTCCAGCTGCAGCACCTTTCGGGGGGGGGGGGGAAGCTAGAGGGCCAGGCTGGCTTGCTGGAACAGGTATCAATCAATTACCAAGCATCCACTATGTGCCAAGCACTCTGCCAGGTGTGGGGAATACAAAGACAAAACAAAGTAATCTCTGCCCTTATATTCTATGAGGTGGGGATGGGAGGGAGTGGGGGCTGACCATATGCACATACAAGAAGATACAAAATATATGCAGAGTATAGGGATAGGGATTGAATCTGTAGTTTCATTGAATTTCCAGGTACGGAAGCTCAATCAAAGAAGCTCGACACTTTTTCTGCAATTTGTAGTCTTCCAGAATTAGCTACAGTGCTGGGAGGTTGCACATACCCATGGTCACACAGCTACTATGTGTTGGGGAAAGAACTTGAACCCAGAGCCCTGGTCTCTATCCATTATGTCACATGGTCTCTCACACAAAGTATATACAAAGTAAACACAAGGTAACTAGGGGGAGGGAGGCATTCATAGATGTAGGATCAGAAAAGGTCACAACATGTAGGAGGTAGTGCTTTGATTTGGACTTTGAAGGAAGCTAGATTCTCAGAGGTAGTATAGGTATAGCATGTGTGAGGGACAGCAAGGAGGTCAGTTTGGTTAAACCACAGAGTGTTAAAGGATGTAATGTGTGATAAGTCTGGAAAGGCAGCTTGGAACCAGGTTGTAAAGGGATTTCAATGCCATAGGTAGGTGGTACTCACATGGATGATGGTGATTAGGTACATCAAGGGGGCATACATATGGAGCTGGAGAACCAAGGCAGTGCCATGCTGAGACAAGCCCAGTGCTAGAGGAAGCTAGCAGTCCTATCTGATAAAGCCCTTTTCCTTTTTCAGGAAAAGACACACACACACACACACACACACACACACACACACACACCTGAAAATCACATGTTCCAACATGAAATCAGGATCCAAAATTGAGAGAGAAACAAGTGAAACCAGTCCAGCTTCTTCTCAGTTTAGACTACTTTAGTCCTATGGTTCTACTCCTAGGGGGGAAAAAAACCTCTTTCTTATGCAATTAATTTTCTGCTTGGTCTCAGTAAGAAACTTAGATATTCTTAGACCTGCCCTGATTGTTATATCTCACAAGTCCCTCCTTACCCCAATATTCCAAAGGATCTGTGAGCTCAACAATGTAGACATGCCCTACAGGGATACAGAGCACAACACATCTGTACCTGACCATCGCGGTGATTCTTGACAGGGTCCTCTTGTAGGGTATTTAAAGGTGTCAGCCCAATGTGCTGGGGATTTCTGGGATTTCTTGGATTTCTCTTGGCATCACAAGAATACCAGTGGAGCAAATGGATTGTTTGCCAGATATTCCTTGATATTGCTACATGATTGGCTCATCTATTTTGACTACATGTTTCTTGGTTCTGTCCTTTACATTGCTTTTCCAATGGAATTTCTTGTTGATAATGTGCTACAGTCTGCATACACCTACCATCTGCCTTTCCAGTGCTTCTGGGATGATTGTTGTCCATTTGCATTATCTATTGTTGTTGTTGTTGAGTTGTTTCAACTAATTTCAATTGGAAATTCCTTGACAGAAGTCTTACTGTATACATGTGAGAATACTTACTGGTATATACCTTTCAGTATCATACACATAGTAGGCACCTAGTAAACTTTTGAATTGACATTTTGATTAGTTAATTCAGATACCCAGGGCATATCATATGTTCTAAGCATCTGTGGTTCCTTCTCATTCAATTTTAGTTCAACTGATGTTTATTAAATGTTTATGTTGTATTAGGAGCTATACTAGATGGCACAAACCCTGCTCGAAAGTCCCTGCCCTTGGTCTAAATAGGGAGAAAAAGTACGTACATATATAACTATGATATAAGAAAATGTGAACTAAGGGCAGAAGAGAGGTTCAGATATGTGCTGAGACAATTAAGGAGGGAGAGAGCCTTTTCAGTTAGAAACACCCTAGAGAAACTGGGATTAATTCTGTTGTGTGGAGCTACAAGTGCCCCAGTGGTATCATCTCATCCCCAGGTTCTTATTCATAAAAACAGCAGTGCTTATAACAATTAAGAAAATATCCTATTGATTTAGAACTAGTTAGTGGATATTACTTGTGATTTAAAGTTCTAGGTTCTTGACTTTTCTTTATCTGACTCCCATTTCAGGCTTGCTTTCTGCAATATGATGTATTTTCATTAACAGTATAAGTTTAGGCCAAAAACTTTCTATTTGTATTTGTTTCTTCCTTTACATCCATCCATCCATCCATCCATCCATCCATCCATCCATCCATCCAT
>NW_020954751.1:19860430-19867881 GCF_900497805.2 Vombatus ursinus | reverse complement strand
CATCCATCCATCCATCCATCCATCCATCCATCCATCCATCCATCCATCCAAACAATTATTAAGCCTAGCAGTGCTAGTAGATACTGGGGGAGATAGAAAAATAAATAAAACTTTGCCTCTGCCCTCATGAAATTTTCAGTGAGATAGATAACAAACAATTCTACTGTGAGAGAGGCAACATGGTGCAGTGGATAGAGAGCTGGGCTTGGAAGTCAGAAAGACCTAGGTCCAGATCTTGCCTCAGTGACTCCTGGGCAAGTTACTTAAACTCTCTAGGCCTCAGTTCTCTCACCTATAAAATGATGAAGTTGATGGCTTCTAAGCCCTTTCCAGCTCTTGATTTATGATCTTATGATCTGGTCTCTGCCACATAAGAGCTCTGTGACTCTGGGCAAGTCTTTTAATCTCTTAGTGCTCCAGGACACTCACTTATAGCTGTAAGTAACAGACTAGTTGATGATCTGTATAACTGGAGGGAATTTTTTACATTGGAAGATTTTTTTATACCAAGAATTCCCCACATCAATGAAATCACAGGCCTAGACAAGAAAAAGATGATGATTTACATTTTCATGTACTTCCTTACAACTACTGGTAAGGTAGATACCGTGAGTTTGGAAAGATTCCTGGCTCTGTTGCTTATTACTTGTGTGATCTTAGGCAAGTCACAATCTTTCAAAGCCTATTTCCCCAACTCTAAGATGAGAGGGTTGTGTTGGACTTTTCCAGTTCTGTATAGGAAACAGGTTCAGAGAGAGCTCTCTCAATGAAAGGATTTACTCAGTCACTCCACTAGTAAGTGGGCAAACCTAGGTCTTCTGAGACCAAGCCCAGTGCTGGTTTTTTGTGACACCAAGTTGTATTTCCTCACTTCTCCTTTCCACCAGCTTCTTCCCTTCCTTCTGCTTTCTCCCCCAAAACATTATTTAAAAAAAAAAAATTTTTTTTTTTTTTGGTGAGGCAATCGGGATTAAGTGACTTGCCCAGGGTCACATGGCTAGTAAGTGTTATGTGTCTGAGGCCACATTTGAACTCAGGTCCTCCAGACTTCAGGGCCGGTGCTCTATCCACTGTGCCACCTAGCTGCCTCAAACATTATTTTTTTTTAAAAAGGTTTACTGACACCTTTTGTTTTTATATCACAATAATTTCTGGAAGTGCCCCCATTTCTCTACTCATTGTTAAAGTTGAATCCTTTGGGGGTTCATGGAAAAATCATTAGACAAAACCACCCATCTAATAACATATGCAACAATAGTTTCCTGTCTCTCTGCCAACCCACATATGTCTTAAGTAATATATGAAAAGATATTAGGTTAAGATATTCATGTGATTAATTAATGTTCAGGTCTATGAACTTTTGATGTTTTTAGTAATATATGAGTATAATATACATTATTATATGATAGGGGAATATAAATCCATGCTATATATACATGTTGATTGTTGTATAATTAATTTAATTAAATAACATATAAATGTAAGATTAAAGAATATTATATGCCAGTGAAGGCAGGTTTCATGA
The DNA here is from genome assembly GCF_900497805.2 of Vombatus ursinus. NCBI lineage: Eukaryota > Metazoa > Chordata > Mammalia > Diprotodontia > Vombatidae > Vombatus > Vombatus ursinus. Next base: position 19,866,356 of record NW_020954751.1, on the reverse strand, counting down.
TCTCTTCTCTGGGATCATTATTGGTTTTTCAATTACTTATAGTTTTTTTTCTTTTTAGGAGTCTTTTCCTTTACACGAATATCATTTTAATGACAGTAACAAAGTTAAAAACAAGACAAATCAGACACTTCCCGTCCTCAAGCAAAGATTTTTTAAAAATAGCCTTGATAAAACTGTATAGCAAAATAGACAAAGTTTTCTCTTCTCTTTATTCATTAGCTAACTTTATGTATAGGGTTTTGGGAGGACTTTCAAACAGAGGCAATTACCAAATGACTTAGGGTCTCTTATTCACTATTCTGCCTGAAGGCAGGAGATAGGTCTAGATTTCTTAAAAGTTCATTCATTCATTCAATACATAAACATTTATAAGAGCATTCTGTGTAAAGAGTACTTTGCTGGGAAGTCATACTCCTAAAACTCACAGACTTCACAGTCCATGAGAGAGATAAGACATAAACAAAGAGCATTATAATATATAATATTACATGATAAGTGCATTAAAGAACTATGTATATTGGGGTAGTGTGGGGTGGCAGGAGTATGGAGATGAGTAAAATCTTCTTTTTAAAAAAAATTTTTTTTCAAACAGCAAAAAAAAAATCTGTCTTTTCTCTCTCTTACCTCCATTTTGGGGAATGACCCAGACCAACCATTCCTCATTTTTCTAGATTGAACCAACTTGGACATGGGTGCCTCCAACCCCTTTTTTCTTTATGGGATGGGGTTTAATTTTAATATTTTATTTTTTCTAATTACATGTAAAAACAATTTGTAACTTTTACTTTTTACAGTTTTGAGTTCCAAATTCTCTCTTATTCTTTTCCCCTCCCTGCTCAATGAAAAGGCAAGCAATTTGATAAAAGTTATATATGTGTAGTCATGCAAAACGTGTTTCCATATTAGTCATGTTGTGAAAGAAAACACTGACAAAAAATAAAGTAAAATAACAGTATGCTTCGCTACGCATTCAGATTCCATCAGTTTTTCTGAAGATGGATAGTTTTTTTCATCATAGGTCCTTCAGAAGTGTCTTGGATCTTTGTATTGTTGAGAATAGCTAAGTCATTCACAGTTGATCATCATATAATACTGTTGCTGTGTACAATGTCCTCCTAGTTCTGCTCATTTCACTTTGTAACAGTTCATGTAAGTCTTTCTAGGTTTTTCTTTTTTAGTCAATTGGGGTTAAGTGACTTGCCCAGGGTCACACAGCTAGTGAGTGTCATGTGTTTGGTCTGAGGCCACATTTGAACTCAGGTCCTCCTGACCTCAGGGCCAGTACTCTATCCACTGCGCCACCTAGCTGCCCCTTTCTAGGTTTTTCTGAAAGAATTCTGCTCATCATTTCTTATAGCACAATAGTATTCCATTACAATCATAAACCATAACTTGTTTAGCCATTCCTCAGTTGGTGGGCATCCCCTCAATTTCCAATTCATTATCACTACAAAAAGAGCTACTATAAATATTTTTGTACAAATAGGTCTTTTTCCTTTTTTTTTTTTTAATCTCTTTGGGATACAGACCTAGTAGTGGTATTGCTAGATCACAGAGTACGCACAGTTTTATAGCCCTTTGGGCATAGTTCCAAATTGCTCTACAGAATGGTTGAATCAGTTCATAATTCCACCAACAGTGCATTAATGTCCCAGTTTTCCCACATCCCCTGCAACATTTGTCATTTCCCTTTTCTGTCATATTAGCCAATTTGATAGTTGTGAGGTGATACCTCAGAGTTGTTTTAATTTGCATTTCTCTAATCAATAGTGATTTAGAGCATTTTTTTTTTTACAAGACTATAGATAGCTTTGATTTCTCCACCTAAAAACTGCCTGTTCCTTGACCTCCTCGACCATTTATCAATTGGGGAATGATTCCAATCCCCTTTTTCAACTCCCTTTTATATAGGCTGTCTTCCTCCCATTGGAATGTAAGCCCCTGAAGGCAAAGACAGTCTTTTTGCATTTACTTGTATCCCTAGTGCTTAGCGTAGTACCTGGCACATAATACTTGGGAAGCAACTTCCCTGGAATAACGTTGAAGATTCTCATAATGCTACTTGAGACTACTTTATTGAAGCATATAATATGAGAGGCATTCTTTAGGAAGAGCTTGGCCATAAGGATAAATACAAGATTCCTCTTCTATTGTGCCATTGGCCACACACTGAGCAGAGATGGTTTTTTTTTCCTTAAAGAGGAGAATCTACCATGTGTCTTGTTAGATTTTTCTGCAAGTAGGGAATCTCATTAGAAAATTGGTTTTTGGAAGGCAAATTGCTTAAAATATCATTAGAGTTATGGATCCACTACATGCATTTGAAGGAACTGGGGATGTTGAGCCTAGAAAAGATACTACTCAAGGGGACTATGTTGTTGCTGTTGTTGATGATGTCATCATATGATAGCTCACATTTTCAGTGACTATTCAAGGTCTGTGAAGCCCTTCTTTCCTCTCAAGAATATTTGTCTACAAACATCTATAAGGCTGATAGGTGGTATAATGGAAAGAGAGGTAAACTCAGTAGAATCCAGGAGAACCAGGTTTACTTCCTGACTTGATGACTTGGGTAGCTTACTTTATCTCCTTACTTTAGCCTCTGTTTTTATAGCTCTAAAATGGGGATAATGTTCCTTACAGGAATTTTTTACTCTTCCAGCATTGTTGTGAAGAAAAAACTTTACAAACTTTAAAATATTACAAAAATGTAGGCCATCATTAATTTGTGAATGAGGAAATGGATTTTCTCTGTGTGGTTCCTGAGGGCAAAGATTGAATTAGTTCAATATAAGGAAATCGTCTAACAGTTAAAGGAAGCTGCCTCTGGAGGCAATGAGTTCCCAGTCACTCACATTGTTTCAGCAGTCTAGATGACTACTTGTTTGGCAGTTACATAGCAAGGTGGATAGAATGCTGGATTTGAATCAGGAAGACTGAAATTCAAATCTAGCCTCAGACACTCATTAGCTGCGTGAACCTGGGCAAATCACTTAACTACTGCGTGCTTCAGTTTCCTCAACTGTAAAATGGAGCACTTACCTCTATGGATGTTGTTGTGAGGATGAAATGTGATAAAATTTATAAAGTATGTTGCAAACCTTAAAGCACCATATAAAATAATAGCTATTTTATGATTATTAGTTGGATTCAACAATTGCTGAGATCCCTTACCAGGTTATTGGAGTACATGAAGAAAGAAGTGAATGCAGGAAAAAGTAGTTTTTTTTCCCTTCTTTTTTCATGATTAAATTTTTTGAAGGGGGGTCTGGATTTGTGAATCATCAGTATGAGGAGCTCTTGGGGGTGAAAACTCCCTCTACCTATGTACCTTTTCTGTAATTTATAGTCTTAGATAAAAAGGAAGTTTTCAGAGAAACCTGTGAAGACTTGTATGAACTGATGCAGAGTGAAGTGAGCAGAACTAGAATGATATACACACACACATATAATCACAATATTATAAGGACAAAATAACTTTGAAAGACTTAAGAATACTGATCAATGCAATGACTAACTATATTTCCAGAGGACTGATGATAAAGTGTGCTACCTAGCTCCTGACAGAGAGGTGAAAGATTCAGCATGTAGCATGAGACATATTTTTTAGACATGGCCATTGTGAGATTTGTTTTGCTTGACTATGTATATTTATTACAGGCATTTTGGTTTTCTTTCTTTCTTTTTTTTCCAATGGTAAGGGGAGGGGGGGAGAGAAGAGGAGAGAGACAGAGAAAAGAGAGAAAAGAAAGAGAAGAGAGAAGGGAAAGAGAGAAGAGAGAAAGAGAGAGGAAGAGTAAAGAGAGAAGAGACAGAAAGAGGAGAGAGAGAAGAGAGAGAGGAGAACAAGAAATGAGGGAAGAGAGAAGAGAAAGAGGAGAGAGAAGAGAGAAAGAGAAACTGGGATATATGAGGGAGAACAAATTGATGGATTTTATAATTTCAGGAAACTATGAGATAAAGCGGACTTTATGGCTCGGGGAAGGAAAAAAAAAGCTCAGTTAATATTTCACACTAGGGTGGTGTCTTTTGAAGGGAAGCATTGGTTTTATCATAGGATTCTATTTGTGGTGTAGTTTTTTTTCTCTTTGTTAAGTGTCTAGCCTTGCAACAAGCATAAGTAGGAAAATGAATTGGAGGAGAAAGAACCCTGGGTTTGGACGTAAAGGACCTGGATTCAAATGTCACCTGTGCTTACTATTTAGTACCCCTTTCACTTAATCTTTTGTTGCCACTGTTTCCTCATCTGTAAAATGGGGATAATAATTTCTCAGTTACCTCACAGAATTACTGTTGTGAAGTGATCTATACAAAGTGCTATATAAATGTCAGCTATTATTATCTACAGGAATTAATTCATGTTAGCTATTACATTGCTTGGCATTGCAAATCTCTTGGTCATTAGTTTATAAGGCTTGGTGCTTTTAAGATTTTTCTTCCTTTAGTAAGCATTTATTAAGCATCAACTCCTCTTGGCAGGTTCTACATTGGTACTAGATTGTGTAATAGATAAAGCAGTGGTCTAGGATTCAAAAAACCTAGCTTCTAAGATGGGCTTCACCATTTATGAGCTGTGTGACCTTAGTTAAGTCACTGAATCTCCTTTGAGTCTCAGTTTCTTCATCTATAAAATGGGGATGATGGTTTGAGATGAAAGGAAAAGTTGGAGAGAAAACCATTAGATAGTTTGGAGCTAGACAGACTCTTGGGGAGGGGGTTTTAGAATGGTATATTCAGCTGACCTAGGGATCTAATATTCTGGAGATAGCCTTCAAGAGAGGATGAATGTTGTGAAGAGATGAAAGGGAAGGAGTAGGTAGGCAGAAAATGGCCTGCAGTTCACATCAACTTGTTTTGGTTGAGGACAGAGGGATATTTGATTTGGAGAAGACTGAGTGGAGGTAGGAATGGCGCCTTCAAATATTTGGAAAGCTGTTACATAGAGGGAAGACTGTTATTTTACATTTCTAGAGCCAGTGGGTAGAATTTACTGGTAGACAGATTTCAGTTAAACATGAAAACTTTGTCAAGAAGAGCTGCCCGACAACTGCGTGCCTTCTACCTTAGGGAGCCAGTTTCTGGAAACTGGAGGTGGTAAGGTGCTGCAGAAGGCAGCTGGATGCCCATCTTGGTCAGGGACACTGCAGAGAAGATTCTTGTACTGAATGGATTGGATGATGTCTAAGAATCTTTCCAGTTCTTCAGATTCTGTATCATCTAGGGGTTAGTCCCTATAAGAATCTACTCCCTGGCTAGAGGTAAGACTTATGAGGCTGTAAACATTTTAATGTTATATCATCTGACCTATGGACCCAAAGTTCTTTTAAGGAAATTTTTAATGCCATCGAGATATATATATATATACACATAAATAAATATAAAACATGAGGTCAGGACTACCTATATTTTAACCAGATTGATGAAGATGATATATTGCACATCACTAGTAGAGTTATGACAATTAGAACAGAAGGGAAATGGTCTATGGAGCCCTGCCATAACATTTGCTCTATGTAAGTCATGTAATTTTCTTGGGCTTTAAGTCCCAAATTTCTGTTGTGCTGAATTAATACCACCTGATCTTAACCCATCTCAGACGGATGACATAAAACTTCCCCTTCCATTGGTGGGGTCTTGGTGCATGATGTCGTTTCACAGACATAAGAAAGGCCAATATCCTTCCTTTTTCTTCCTGAAATTCCTTCAAGGCTTCAACCCTAAAACTCAAGGCTTTGATATAAAAATGGAAACTTCCCGAGAGGACTAACATTTCAAGCTGTCAATCATTTATGGCAGGGCAAGTTTTGATAGTGGGGTTAGAGGAGAGATCTGGAGTTGCCAGGGTATAGTTGGTAGAACAGGGGAAAAGCCTGGGCATAGTGTGTGTGTGTGTGTGTGTGTGTGTGTGTGTGTGTGTGTGTGTGTG
>NW_020954751.1:19842001-19860420 GCF_900497805.2 Vombatus ursinus | reverse complement strand
TGTGTGTGTGTGTGTGTGTGTGTGTGTGTGTGTGTGTGTGTGTGTGTCGGGGAGGAAATGGGAGTGCCAAGGATTTGGAGATTCTTTGCCTCTTTCCCAGTTTGTCAAGGACTTCTGAACAAGATGATATATCTCAAAGTGCATCTGACACTTCTGCCTTAAAGTACCATGCAAATGTAAATTTCTGTGCTACTCTACTAATTTGTATTTGTGGGCTGAGTCTCCAGAAAGTAGCTGCCACCCTGGGTCCCAGGAGCAACCCTGGGGACCTGTACTCCTTACACTCCCCTTCCCCGGATTTCCATGAACAACCCATCAGTAAACACAATTAACTCTTAGCAAAGGCATTTATTAAAAAGGTATAGTAAAAGTGGTAGCTAGAAAACATTCCTCTACCCTCCCTCCCCCCAAAAAACTGAGGTGTGCACTCTTTTGCAAATATACATAGTAGCAGTGGGAAGAATGAGCTCAAGCTTATAGAACAATAGTATTGAGGCACAAATATAGGATATATGTGTGACAAAGACAATGAACTTCTTCTGGTACTACAGGAAGTCTTTTCTTTCTTAGTAGGGTCCTCAAGAAGTTCCCCTTGAGGAAAGCATCTTTGCTGGGTCGTTTGCTCAAATGAGCTCCTAGGGTCTGCTCTCCATAGCTTGACTCTCAATTGAGAGCTGACTGTCTTCTCTGTCACAAAGTGTCCTTCTCTTTTAAGCTGCATCTCTCTTTGAGGGACTGCTTTTCTGTAGCTTCGTCTGTTATGAATGTGTCTCTGCTTCCTCCTCTGTGCTGCCAACTTGCTCCAACTGATAAACTCTATTGATGGGGTATCCTGGGCAAGTCACTGTTAGATGCCATGGCCAGTGGGAGATGGGAGGGGAAGAAATTCCTTCAGTAGAGATTTCCTCCACAAAACCTTTGGAACTCACAAACTAACTCTTTTTTAAAGGAGTGTGGGTTAGGCGTGCTCCCTTCAATCAGCCAATTAGACTGCCCCTTCTGATTAATTCAGAGAAAGGGGTTCACATCTCATAAAGTGATCTGGAGTAGAAGTCAAGTCAAGAAACATTTTTAAGGATCTAATATGTGACAGAGTAAAGGCACCTTTATAGTAAACTTAATACATCATGATTATAATTCTGCATTTTCTGGGCTGGGAGGTTGGTAAAAAAGAAAAATCAACTCCCTCATATAAAACAATGAGGACATTTTATTGTTTTTCTTGTGCTTGGGAATTCCATTCTCTCCCTCCTCCAAACTATTCTTAACACCACTTCACAAATCCTCCTATGTATAAATCTGGTTATGCTACTCCTCTGCTCAGAATCCTTCAGTAGGTTTGTATTGCACACATAATAAGGCTCAAATTTCTTTGCTTGGCACTCAAGACTCTCCATCATTTAGCCCTACCCTTCTCCCACCCTAAGTCTCTTTCAGTATTTCAGGCTTATTCCCTTCCACTTAATCATATGCTTCAGGCAAACTAGGCTACTCTCAATCCTCTTTATACACCTCATCCTTTCCTGCCTCTGGGTTTTGCTCAAATGCCTTAAAGTTTTCCATCATTCTCTATGCCTACTGAATTTTTTACTCATTTTAAAACCTGACTTAAATGCTCCATCCTCTGTGAAATCTTTTCCACTTTATTCAAATTGAGAATGACATTTCCTTCTTGGACTTCGCGTGGTACTAGCTTTTTGATTTTCTTTAAAAAACATTCAATTTTATTTTATTTTCCAGAAAAATTTCATTATCTACATCTCCTCTCCCACTCTCCAATAAGAAAGCAAGAAAAACAAAATCTCTGTTATAAACATGTATAGTAAGAGAAGTTCCTGCATCTTCATTGGTCATGTCCAAAAAGATTAAGTTACAGACATCACTGAGTCCATCTCAGTGGACTCCAGGAGTTGGGTAGCACGTTTTCCTTCATAAATCCTATAGAATTCTGGTTGGTCATTGTGTAGGTGCAGTTATAATGTATTGTTCTATATTATAATTTGTGTTATATAGTTACTTTGTAAATATCAAATTCCTTGATAGATTGAAAGCTTCATGAGGGGAGAGACCTAAACTTTTCCTCAGTCTAGGTCCAGTCAAAATTCAGCTTAAATACTTTCTACAAAATAGATAGCAGAAACAAATGAGGTAACACATAAAGCACTTTGCAAACCTTAACATGCTACATAAGGACTAATTATTATTCTACAAGAAGCCTTTCCTGGGCCCCCAGTGCAGCTTGTGCTCTCCCCCATGAGCTTATATTTATTGTGTATATGCTTATATACTCTGTATGTATTTCTCATAAAATGTAAACTCCTTGAAGGCAGTGTCTTTTCATTTTTTATCTTTAGTTCTTAGCACAAGGGTCTGGGGTGTAGTAGGCACTTAATTAACTGCATGTTAATTAACTGCACTTGCTCTGCTCATTGGAGCACTTAATAAATACTCACGTTAAATTGTGCCTGAAAGTGTCAGTCAAAAAGCATGTATTAAGCGCCTGGTGTGTGCCAGGCTAGAATACAAAGAAAGGGGAAAACAAGGTCCTTCCCTAAAGGAGCTCTCTTTCTTATTTAAGGTGTATGCACAGTATTTGAGACCCAGTTGAGGGGCTTGTTCCGCGAGGGGGAGGGCGGGGAGGGATGGGTGAAACTTTTCTGGTTCACCTCGGTGGGACTGTGCCGCCCTGATGTCTCTTTAAGAAGGGGAGGGGGAGCGAGGCAGCCGAGGGGAGGGCCGTCTCTCCCTGCCTGGTGCCAACCTCTCCTCCTTCGCCTAGCGCTAGTTCAGTCCGACCACCTGTCTCCGGCAGCCGCCCCACCCCGCCCCTTTTCCTGCGGGGAGGGGAGAGGAAGGGAGGCGGAGAAAAAGCCGGCGGACAATTTACCTTGTGGGGCGCGGCGCATGCGCACGGCCGGACAGGTCCCCGGCGTCCTCACTTCCTGGCATTCCCCCTTCCCTCCCCCTTCCCCTGTACATCCGGGTCACTTGCCCTCTCCGGTCGTAGCCGCCGTTGCCGCCTCCTCCGCCGCTGCCTGGCTCGTTACCGCTCCGCCACAGGGGCAGGTGCGGAGGGCTCCCGGTCCCGGCTGTCGCTGCTTTCCCCGCTCCCGTCCCGGGGCTCCCCCTAGCGCCTCAGAGGAGTCGCCTCCACCTCCTCCTCCTCCTCCTCCTCCGCCGCCGCCGGGGAGGAGGCGAGAGGAGCGGGGCAGAGCCGAGCCCGGGAGGCTCTCGGGCTACGGGTGAGTTTCTCCCTCGTGAGGGTATTTTTTTCCCCGCTCCTCTTTCAGCCCGCCCCTCCCCCTCAGCCCCGAGGCGCCCCCCGCCCCGCCGCTGCCTCTCTCCAGCCCCCAACGCCTTCCTGACCGCTGCCCAGCGAGCCCACGCCGCCTGCCCTCCCTAACCCCCCCCCGCCTTCCTCCCCCTCCCCGGCGCCGCCCCCTCCCTTCCTTTTCCCTCTCTTCTTCCTCCCTCCTCCCTCATTCATTCATTCATTCATCCATCCATCCATCCATCCTTCGATTGCACCCCCTCCCCAGCCCCCCCAACTTTCTTTACCTCTCCACCCACTCCTGTCCCCGGCTTTCCCTGCTCTCTCTTCGCCTCTCCCGTTTACAGAAACTCGTCTCCTTTCCTGCCCCTGTCCTGACCGCTTCTCTAATATTCCCCTCCCACGTGGACTCCCCTTCACCCCTCACCCCACTCTCAACCCTGCCTCTTACCTTCCCACCCCTCAGAGGCTTCTTCCTCCCGTTAGATTTTGTCTCTCCCATGCTGGCCTCTCCAGACCACTCTGGAGCACCTTACACCCCGGTGTCTTCGCTAGGACCCTGTCACTGTTTGCCCCCCTGGGCCCTGCCCATCCTAGACTTCTTTCCCTGTCGCCTTCCTTTGGGGTATAGCATTGGTCATTTTCCTCTATCATCTCCCTCCACCTGCGCTGTCAGTCTCCCCCTCCCCCCTTCAAAAAATTCTTTTTTTCTTTGACCTCCTCATTCCCACCATTCAGGCTTCTGATTCCCATTCAGCTAGGGTGTGGCCTTCGGGTGTTTCCAAAACATATAATTTTACTGTAATTTCCAAAAACTCGTGGCAGTCAAATTCTAGTGGAAGAGGCCATTGGTGGTTTTTTTTTTTTAACTTTAAAAAATGTCATGGATGTCCTGACGATATCAGATAACTGTCTCTGGAAGATTATATTTGATTGATTCTTTTCTGATTGTAAAATTGGGCAATAGCTTCTTTATATTAATGGTCTGCTGCTGTGGTTTTCTACTCTTAATATTTCTGTGGCTGATGGGACAATGTAACCTGCTAATAGAAAATGTTTCTTTGCGACTTTTTCTTGTCCAGTCAGCAACATTTGAGTGTCCACTGTGTGCAGAGCACTGATGGAATTCATGAATATTCTCAGTGAACTAGAGTGCCATTCTGGGTTGTTCAGCTAAGTTTTCTGTATGGAACAATACCCTCACTATTAAGGACTTATATTTACATTTCTCAATCTCCAGTTAGTTGATGGACCAGAAAAACAGTTATCACTCTTTTTTTTTTTTTTTTAACTCTGTAAGGGTATTTTTGTAAGAGGGGGAAAATGCACATTTTTGTACTCTCTATAGTTGGGAATCTTAAGTCTAAGAATAATATTTTATTCTGCTCAAACATTTCAGTCAGGTGAGCGTATATGTACTTTATTGTTGAAGGTAAGATTAGATTGATCTAAATGAATTTGTTATCTTTTTTGATTTTTTAGTTGTGTAATGTTAGAAATAACATTTTGGGTCCGGAACTGTATGATAGTTGGGGATCACAATAAGTATTGGTGAGCTAAACATTAGGTCAGTCTTCACTGAATGAAATGACAATTTTATTTTTTTATGACTGGTATCTGTAGTCACATAATAAACTATAAGAGGAAATTCATTGTTCTGAGGTATTTGAATAATACTTGTTCATTTACATAATTTATTAAACATTTATAGTGGCGATTTAGGTAGAGTATACTCTTAGGTGTTGCGGTGCTGTGTGTGACCCAAAGATAAGTTGTGTCTCTGATCTCAAAAAGTCTACAGTATTTTTTGCTGGGTGTGGGAAAGGGAAGGGGAAAAAAGGGGAACAGAGGACTTACATATGCACACACAGAATGATAATAGTTCAGTACCTTAAAAGATTCCATGGTTTGATTTATGTAGGGCCACTTTCCACTGATTCCAGTCAAAATCTTTCTTCACCTTAATAGTCACGGTTACCACTAGCTAAAATCTAATACAAGTTAACATATAAATGTGTAAGAAGAACATGAAAGGATCTGAGGGTATATTGAGTGCTAAGCTAAGGAGATTGGCCTCAGTTTCATTTAGAAAATGTTTAAGAACTTATATGCAAGGGACTATACTAGGTATTGGAGTTGCAGGACCAAAATGAAAGAGTCTTTTCCCTCAAGGAGATTATATTCTCCTAGGGGATTACAACATATAAGAAGATAAGTATATGGGACAATAGTGTAGTATGAAGGAACTTAAAGTGGGGAGAGAACTCTGACAACTTAAGGGTGGGGTGAGGTTTCTAGGAATGACTTCACAGAGGAGGTGATATCTGAGGTGATCCTTGAAGAATTATGGCAGGACAGAAGACTTGGGGAGTGCCTTCCAGGCAGGAGAGATGTCCTCAGTGATTAGTAGGGAGATAGGAAGTAGACTTTATGTTGAGCAACAGTTAGTTGGTAAAGGAAGTAGTAAGAAATAAAGTCAGAAAAATTACGGGAGTCAGGTTGTTGTTGAAGACCTTAAGTGCCAGTGTAAGGGGTTTATATTTTAATATGCAGTTGAAGTCACTGAAGTTTTTTGAACAGAGGAGTGACATAGACAGATCTGTATCTTGTGTAAATTATTTTGGCAGCTGTGTGGAGGGGGAGTTAATTCAGAGAGGGAGATTATGGAAGTAGGGACATCGATTAAGATACATGTACAGTAGTCCAGGGAGGACAGTGTTATTGGAGTTAAAAGGATAGATGAAAGAGAAACAGTATTGAATAGGAAATCTGGAGATTAGAGAGTCAAGAGTGACTCTAAAGTAGTAAACTTGGGATGGTTGGTGTCCTTAGTAGAAATAGTGTAAATTTGAAGGAGAGGAAAGTTTTTTAGGGGAAGATAATAAAAAAGTATTTGTCAAGGGTCTACTATATACAGTGATATAGTCCTTGCTGTCAAGTACATTCTAACGAGAGAGACAAAAAATAATAGCACAGCGGTGACTTGAGAAGGTTGTTTTGGTCTAGAGAATCATAGCAAAGGTGACTAGAGAACTACTGGGCAGTCAGTTTGTCTCACCCTTTCCTGTAGCAATTGAAGCGGTAGTTTTGATGACTGTTCATAGAGCCTACAGGTGGTGGATAGCAGGGGTGGGAGGTCAGGACAGGTAGCAAGATGTCATTCCTATTAGGCCTTCATTTCCTTGTGTATGACTAAATCAGATGTGAAGCATAGTCTGGGGCTGCCTAGAGCGGTTTTGGTGAGTTTATACTCTCACCCTAGTCTAGTTCTAAAGCTGAGGGGATTAATTCATACTGAATGTTTTTTTGTATGTGAGTTTTCAGTCAGGAAGAGACTCATGTTCAGAAGGCTGTTGTTAATGTGTGACTAGTAGGCAATGAAGAGCCACTGAAGGTTTTTGAGCATGAGAGTAAGGTGGTCATAACTATGACCAGAAACTTATTGTGCACAAGAATAATCTGTCAGCAGTGTATGTAGGATAAATTGGATACAGGAGAGACTGGAGGTAGTATATCTATTAGTTCTGATCCTCATTAGTTCAGATGAGAGGTAATGAGGACCTGAATTTAGGAGGACTTTATTAAGTTGAGTTACCGACAGTAGAAATGGCAAGGAAGAATAATGAAATACATCACTGTCTTCAATAATAACATTTTTAGAAAACCATTCCTCTGGAGAGTTAAAATTTTAAAATAATTCCTGATTATTGGTGTACATATGTTTTAACTATGAGGTTCAGGAATGAACATCCCGAGTGATCTGAGTGATAAAAGATTTTTATTGAGAGATTTATTGAGTGTTAAACAATTAGAAATAATTTTAACAATACTGTAGCTGACTCATCAGAAACTTTTGTTTTTATAAAATTCGGTAGAATATATAGCAAGTACGTTAGACTATAAGTTGCTGAGTAGAAACCAGATTTCTCAGATACTTAACGTGATTGTTGACCAAAGGGATTAATAGAGGTGTGGCCCACAAATTGATTTTACTTATTATGACAGAGTTATAATTTAACAGTGTATTTCATCCAGAGGCACAGTGGGATCAGCCTAATTCTGATAGGTTACAGTTAATATTTAATTAACTTAATTCAGATTTTATTCTTCTGAACTTTGCAAGTATGAATTTCTTAATAAAAATACATACAACAGATCATGTTTGATGTAATTATTTTATTTTCTGGTTCCCAGATAATTTCTTTTTGGTCAGTGATGAATGTGATGAAGCTAATGAAAGAAAAACAATATGTCTTTAATTTTTCTTTTTTCATCCAGTAATCTCTCATATGTCTCCTATTGCCCCAGACCTTGGCTATAAAAAGATGAGTACAAATTCCATCTTCTCCAGAAATTTCTAACAGCAGAATTGTTTACATTTATATAACATTTTCCATTTACAATTTGCTTTACTGATTTCATTTGATTCTCAAAAGCAGTCCAATGGGATCTGTAGTGCAAATAGCATTATCTCCATTTTACAGATGTAGGAAGTAAAGTTTAAAAAATTAAAAAGTCTTATTCAAGGTCACATAGTTAGGAAATGTCAGAGTTCAGTTTTTGATGGAATGTTTGTTTAGCTTTAAAATGAAATATTATCTGGTTCAATTGTAGATTGAAATTGTTCTTTATTCCAACCCTAGCATTTTTCAGTTCCAGAATCTTACATGTTGTTTTACTTCCTTCTGTATAATGTCACCCTTAAAAATTAATTTAGTTTTGAAATAGCCATTTACCTATTCAGTTGAAGAAACAATTTGTATCAGAGGAAAAAAGACTTATTTACTAATTTAATTATTAGTTTGCTTCTTTGGGGAAGACTTTGAGCTGGTTTAAAATGAAATCTATAAGGTTTCAGTATATTTTGGCCACTTTCTTAGGAGGCTGCTTAACATTTATTGAGTACTCAATTTGTAGCTCCTGTAGAGAATGTGAAACTGGATAAGCCTTTGACTTTCCATTTGACATTTGAAAGGAAACATCAAAGAGTTTGAAATTTTTTAATCTTATTAGCTCTTTACTTGTACTCTAGACCACTATCTTCCTGACAATGGGAAAAAAAATGTTAGGTCATCATAGCATTCCAAAAATGTGGCATAACTTTTGGAAGAAGCTTGATCTTTGCTTTTCCAAAATGTTGAAGGTTAATAATGGGTTACATGCTACTTTGGTCTCCTTTGGGGAAAACGACTATAGAAATGTCATTAAGTTTTTTTCTGGTGTTCACTGACTTGAAACAATGCTGTCTACTAACAGAATGGGTATTTGAAATATGTGTGTTGTCAGCATTTGTGAGCAATACTAAAGTGAAATACTTTATTACGCTGTTCAAAGTTGTTAAAAGTCAACATAAATACACGAGGTCAGTATTTCATTCAATTCATCAAATGTAGTCTAATTTTTAATTGAATGAATTAGTACTAATATCTGTTAATGTAAAAATGATAATTCTCTGCCTCTAAATTTTCTAGTAGTACCATAGAGGACAAAATAACGATTCTAGATCCTATGATCTGATAGTTTGGCATGCTTAAATTTATAAAGCAAAATGCAGTTTTATACAGCTATTGGTTATATTCCGGTTTTATCATATATCAGGCGTTCATTACAGCAACCTGCTTGGTGCCAGGCTCCGTGTTAGACTATGAAGATACAAAGAAGAAAATGAAATAATCTGGCCTCTTGGAGGGGAAAGCTCTTGTTGGTAGTAGAGACAAGGTGGTATGCCTTCCATACATCTAGTATATAATCAGTTGTCAGCATGTGAATAATCCACTCTATGGGTTTCCTTACTTAAGTGCCTCTAGGATCTTTGAAGGTATTCCAACTGCCATTGGTAGATTACAATCCCTCTACAACTTGAAAGGTTGTTCTGTGTTGCCACACTAGTTAACTAGTGGTCAGACTTTGGTGATGAACCTCTGTTGTGTTGGTCGTGGTAAATACTGAATTTTAGGATGACTTTTTTGTGTCACTCAGCACATTCTACTCTCTGTCATTTGTTATATACTTGGGGAATTCAAATTGAATTTAATGTTAGCACTAAGTGAAATATTTTAGGACCTTATTTATATAAAGGGGAGGGAAACAACATATCCTGTAACCAACTAAAAATGAGTTTCTGGTTATATATCACCATTACTTCATAGATAACAGAATTGACATGTGTTGAAATGACATTTAGGATCCCTTAGCTGGTTTATTTTCCTTTTGTTTAATGTTGAAAGTAAATTTATGCAAGATGTTGACTAAATTTATTTTTAGAGTTGAGTTAGTATAAAAATGTAGTGGTAAGGACACTTCTTACTAGGAATTGGACATGCTGTTCTCTATCTCTAAAATAAGCTTACCTTTTTTTGTATGTCTTGTAAGAATGTTGTGAGAATTAAGTGATGATATGGGGAAAACCTGGACCTGAGCAGAGTATTAAGATTCCGAAGACCTGGGCTTGATCCAGTTCTGCTGTTCTACTACCTGTGAAACCTTGGGCAGTCAGCATATCCAAGCCTCAGCTTCTCTTTATCTGTCACATGAACACGATGATCTCAAAGGTCCTTTCCAACTCATACATCTTATGATTACCTTCAAAAAAGAATGCCACCACTACTTGCTACTCAGGTGTCTGCTGAGGGACTACAAGCTAATTTTAATATTTCTAAACAAAGCATTAGGAAGTTGTCAGCTCCTTTTCCTCATCTTTCCCTTCTCTCATGCCTAAACCACATTGACTTATTCAAAGATAGATCTCTTTTGGATTATCTTTGCAACTCTTATCCATTAATTAATGTGCTTAATTAAGAATTTACTATATAATAAATTCATGGTGGTAAAGTAGAAGTAATTATTGTAATATGTATGTTTAACAACTGATAGGGTGTGCTCAGAAGATAAAATTTAAAAAGCCTAAGGTGCTGAATCCTGATCTTGTCACATAAGGTTTCTTCATGTTATGATTATGCTCTGTCTTTGTTACATATCTTTTTCTTATTTGGTGTGACCATATGATTATAGTCACACTGGAGAAATTTAATGACATTTTTTTCTAAAAGTAAATAACAACATGTTCAGACAGTCTTCAGTGAGTCAGGAATGAGATGAGTATACAGTAGTTGTACTAAGGATTGCAGTTAAATTGAGATTATTTCCAAGTATGAAAGAAGCTCACCTAGTTGAAATTATGACTTCAGGGTATATGATATTCCTTTGCTTTGCCTGATTTGATTACATCAATATATACATCTTTGCTATGTTAGCTAAGGACACCTGTTTAAAAGAGATTTTTTTTAAAATAACTTTTGGATGTTCAAAATTTTGTATGGTGAGTCATAAGGCAAGTTTAGAGGCATCATTAAAATATTTTATTGATGCTTTTTTACAGCATCTGTCACTTTGACAATGACCTCCTCCTCTCTCAACCCCCATAGCAGAACCTTTTCCTTTTGTAACAAAGAAGTATAATTAAGCAGAACAGATTAACATTGGCTGTCCACTTCTCTGTAGAATAGAGGGAGGCATTCTTTGCTGCTTGTACTCTAAAGTCAAGATTGATTACTATATTGATTAGAATTCTGATGTCTTTCAGTTTTGTTCTCCTTTACCTTGTTGGAGTCATGTAAATAATTTTCTTGGTTTTGGTTACTTCAGTCTTCATCAGTTCATACAGATTTTCCCAAGGTTCTCTGAATTCTTCATATTTGGCATTCCTTAAGATAATATTCCATTACACACTACAGTTTGTTCAGCCATTCTTCAGTCTGTTTGCACCCAGTGTACTTCTGTATATTTGCTTCTACAAAAGTACTACTATAAATATGTGTGTGTGTATATATATGTATATACACATACACATATATACATATTTATTTATTTATTTATTTTTTGGCGAGGCAGTTGGGGTTGTGACTTGTCCAGGGTCACATAGTAAGGGTCAAGTGTCTGGTCTGAGACTGGATTTGAACTCAGTTCCTCCTGACTCCAAGTCTGTTGCTCTATCTATTGCACCACCAACTGCCCCTGTAAATATGTTTAAATATATACTAAAGGCATAATTTTTCTTGTCAGCCTTTTTACTTCTCAAAAGTAGCATTTATAAAAAAATCAGACAATCCCCATTCTTTCCATTCATACAACCATCACCCTAGTTCAAGCCCTCATTATCTTCTTTCTCCTAGATTATGTTAGTAACCTCTTAAATGGTCTCCCTGCCTCAAATTTCTCCCCACCCTAATCTGTCATCCATAGTTGGCAAAATGATTTTCTTGAAGTACATATATCACCGTGTCATACCCCATCAATAAATTCCAGTGACTCATTGTTTCTAAGAGATTCTTAACTTGGAGTCTCTGAACTTAATATGTGTATATAGACATATGTATATATGTCTATATGTCTATATACACATATATACACATACATATTTATATTATAAATAAGAACTTTAGGTATAAATAAATTTATAAGTGACTTTAAAAATAAACATAATGTATTTATAACTTTTTAGTATAATTTTTTCTTTGTGTTTATATTTTCTGTGTATTTTATTTTATACATTTAAAAACTTTATTCTTTTTTTATTAATTTATTTTAATTTATCAATAATCACTTACATATGCTTTTGAGTTTAAAGTTTTTCTCCCCCTTCCTCCCCACCACCGTCCCCAAGACAGTGCACAATCTCATATAGGCTATACATTTACATTCCTGTTAAACATATTTTCGCAATACTGATGTTGTAAGTAAAAATTAAAACCAATAGGAGGAACCATCAGAAAGAGGAAACAAAACTCAACAGAAGAGGAAAAAAAAATAGCAATTCAACTTCCATAGTTCTTTCTTTGGATGTGGATAGCATTTTCCATCACGGCTTCTGGAGACGTCTTAGATCCGTGTATTGCTGGGAAGGGTTATATCAATATTAGTCATTGCACAACGTGGCTGTTATCGTGTGCAACGTTCTCTTGGTTCTACTCACTTCACTCAGCATCAGGTCATGCAAGTCTTTCCAGGTTTTTCTGAAGTCAGCCTGTTCATCATTTCTTACAGCACAGTAGTATTCCATTACATTCATATACCACAACTTGCTCAGCCATTCCCCAATTGATGGACATTCTCTCAATTTCCAATTCTTTGCCATCACAAAAAGCTGCTTATGAATATTTTTGTACATGTGGGTCCTTTTCCCGTTTGTATGATCTCTTTGGGATATAGCTCTAGAAGTGCTATTGCTGGGTCAAAGGGTATGCACATTTTTATAGCCCTTTGGGCATAGTAAAAACTTTATTCTGAGAAGTGATCCAAAAGCTTCACCAAACTGCCAAAGAAATCCATGACAGAAAAAAGATTAAAGAAGCCCAGTTCTAGAATTAAATGCTAACTCTTCCGTTTAGCATTTAAAGTTTTTGATACCCTATCCCTCCCTGTCTTTACACTCTTTTTATACTCCCTGCATGATCCAGGCATACTGACCTACTTGTCCCTCTTACCTCTCTGCCTTTGCACTACTTATCTCTCTCCTTCCTCACCTCTGTCTTTTTGAATCTCTGGATTCCAGACTTGAGTCTGGACACAGCTCACACAACGTCTTCTGTAGGAGGTTTTTTGTGATCTTCCTAGCTGGTTATGCCTTTCCTTTTAAGGTTACCTTCCATCTACTTTGTATATATCTTATATGTGCCTATTTATGTATGTGTTTTCTCCATTAGAATGTAAGTTCCTTTAGGACAGGAGCTGTTTTTGTTTTTTCATTGTATTTCTTTTTCTTTTCTTTTTTTAAGAGGCAGTTGGGGTTAAGTGATTTATCCAGGGTCACATTACTATTAAGTGTCTGGGGAGGGATTTGAACTCAGGTCCTCCTGAGTCTAGGGCTGCCCCTTTTCCTTGTATTTCCAGTGCTTAGCACAGGACCATGCTCATAGAAAGTCCTTAATAAGTGATAATTGACTGATGAAATTTTTTTTCTCCCATAAAAGGACACAAATTTTCTAAAATAACTTAAAAAATTAGAATCCTTTGTTTATTTTTTAATATTTTATTTTCCCCAGTTATATGTAAAGACAATTTTTAACATTCATTCAAAAAAATTTTTTGAGTTCCAAAATTTTTCTCTCCATCCCTCACCTCCTCCCTCTCTGAGTCAGTAAGCAGTTTGTTATAGGTTATACATGTTCAATCATGCAAAACATACCACCATATTAGTCATGATGTGAAAGAAGACACAGACCCAAAGGGGAAAAATAATGGAAAAAAATATAGAAAATGAAAAATAGTGTGTTTGAATCTGCATTCATATTCCCTTGGTTTTTTCTCTGGAGATGGAAAGCATTTTTTCATCATGAGTCCTTTGGAATTGTCTTAGATCGTTATATTGCTGATAATAGCTGAGTCATTCACAGTTGATCATCATACAGTATTGCTGTTACTGTGTACAATGTTCTCTTTGTTCTGCTTACTTCACTTTGTATCAGTTCATGTCAATCCAGGTTTTTCTGAAAGCATCCTGCTCATCATTTCTTACAGCACAATAGTATTCCATCACAATCATATACCATCTATTCAGCCATTCCCTAATTGATGGGCATGCCTGCAATTTCCAGTTCATTGCCACCACAAAAAGAGTTGCTGTAAATATTTTTGTACAAATAGATCCTTTCCCTCTTTTCTGGATCTCTTTGGGATATAGACCTAGTAGTGGTATTGCAGGGTTAAAGGGTGTGCAGTTTATAGCCCGTTGTGCATAGTTCCAAATTGCTCTCCAGAATAGCAGAAACCTTTTGCAATTCCTCCAACAGTGCATTAGAGTCCCAATTAAAATAACTTAAAAAATTTTGTCAAAAAACAATTTTTGGCAAATTGACAAAATTTTTAATTTGAAATTAATTTTGTCAAAATGTGTATAAATTACTTGTGCTTTATATATTCTGAATTTAAATTTTAAATGTATTTGTTGGTTAGAATCTTTTAAAAAAAAATGTGATGGCATACCATGTATTGGAATTATTCAAAGTCTGTAATTATCTTTGTCTTTGAGTAAGAAATATAGAATAATCACCTAAGATGGAGTTCCAGCTCTAAAGCAGTTGACTGGAACAATAGCTAGATGCCAGGGACACTGCATGAACCTTCTCAGCATGTTACAATTGTATTTACATATGCCAAACATTTACTTCTAACTCTGTAATCCTATGAATCCTGACTTTAGAATCAAGCCAGTCTGTTGGAAGTTAGAGACAGCCTTTGACAATTGAGAATTGCCCATTTGAGCTGATCAGATTAAAAGTAAATATATTCTCCACTAATTTAAAAAAAAATGATTTGCAGAATTAAAAGAACTCTGAAGTACTACCTCACACCTATCAGATTAGCTGAAAAGGAAAAATGATAAATGTTGGAGATGTGAGAAAATGGGAACACTAATGCATTGCTGGTGAAGTTGTGAACTGATCCAACCATTCTGGAGAACAATTTGAAACTATGCCCAAAGGGCTATAAAACTGTGCATACCCTTTGATCCAGAAATAATACTACTAGTTCTGTATCCCCAAAAAAAATCATAAAAAAGGAGAAATCACCCACATAAAAAATATTTATAGCAGCTCTTTTTGTGGTGGCAAAGAATTGGAAATTGAGGGATGCCCATCAATTGGGGAATGGCTAAACAAGTGATGGCATATGATTGTGATGGAATACTATTAGGCTGTAAGAAATGATGAGCAGGATGCTTTCATGGAAACATGGAATGACTTTTATGAACTTGGTGAAGTGAGCAGAACCAGGAGAACATTGTACACAGTAATAGCAACATTGTGTGATGATCAACTACGATAGACAGCAATTCTCAGCAATGTTCAAGACAGTTCCAAAAGACTCATGGTAGAAAATGCTATCCACATCCAGAAAAGGAACTGTGGAGTTTGAATGTAGATTTTTTCTTTTTTTCTTGTGGTTTTCCCCTTTTGTTCTGATTCTTTCACAACATGACTAATGTGGAGATAAATTTAACATGACTGTACATGTGTAATCTGTATCAGATTGCTTGCTGTCTTGGGGAGGGGGGAGGGAGGGAGAAAAATTTGCAACTCAAAATTTTACAAAAATGAATGTTGAAAAGTATCTTTACATATAATTGGGAAAAAATACTAGTAAGTGAAAAAAAATTTTAAAATGATGTGCAGATCAGAGAACTGAAATAGACAAAATATATATAATTCAGGTTGACTTTCAAAGTGTATAGTGTATTTGTTGGGTGAGTGACCATGTGTTGACACTTCCAGTTGGGTGGCTGTTATGAGTGGATAGGAAACCACTGTTAATCTTAACCATTTGTGGACAACTAGTATACATATCTTATGACAGGACATGTGAGTCAAGAGACATTTTCATGTTCTTGGCTGTGTAAGTTCTTTTACACTAATTTCATGATTTATTTTCATGTTTTATTTAGCTCTCATTTGATAGTCATTTTATTTGTCTCATCTTGGTTGATACTGATTAATACCCCTAATTTTATTTACTGATTTGAAGTATTGTTGACCAGTAGTTCTGATGTTACATTAAAATTAATGTGAATGGGAGTTAAGATGGAATAGTCGGGAAAAGAAGGCTAACTCCCCCAACACCACTCTTCTACAGAGATCTGCAATAGAGGTTCACTGCCTGAACCAAATTATAAATGAACCAGATTACCAAAATGTAACTGGAAAATTTAACAATATACATAAAAATACAACATAGGGAATTTCTGTTAATTTGTGGTTTTCTAAGTCAGTGTGCTACCTGCAGGGATTCATTTCTATTTCAATTTGGTAGCACTGATCTAAAAAAAATCTCACTAGACTGAGTCCTGACTAGGAAATCTAAGAAAAAAATCATGAGTCATTTTTCTAGCACTAGTTCAATTCAGATTGGCATGGGGAAAACTGTGAGGAGCATTCCAGTACCCAAAAACTGAAAGAGGACTGAAGCTATGTATCATAGTATTGTGGCAAGAACAGGTCACAGGGGCTTCTCAAATTAGTGCAGGCTATAGCAGTAGGTGCCAACTGGCAGATGTTTCACTCACTTCCCAGTTCAGAGGTACAGATCCAGGGGGAGACTGAAGAGGGAACCTGTGCCCTGGGGTGGCATTCTGGAGTAAGGAAGGCAGTCAGGGTACCTATGCTGTTTACAGAACAAAGAACAGTTTCAGAAGCAAGTAGCAGCAGTGTGTCTCTGATCACACCCAAGGAGAAGAGCAAGGGACAAGAATAAGAGATAAAACAGGAGTTTAAAACAAAACAAAATGAAACAAAAAAACCCCTATTTCTAATTACTAGCCCAATCTGCAGCCTGCCGTTGGAATAATCAGGGCAGGATTCCCAGACCAAAGGGGATCCTACAATCCTGTCATTGTGAACCTGTAGAGTTTTCCATCCGACTGATAATAGCTAAGTCCAGCAGCAGTCTCCTGGAACTTCCAACCAGGTACAAGCCCAGTCATGTTATGTTCCTGAGGCCCAGACCTGGGTAAGGAACTTGCTGAGCTCAGACCCAGAGGGTTGTCCTGAATTGGGTCCCTTTGAGATCATTGAAAGCTAGAAGATCTCCATATTAAGTTGTTCTTGAGATCCTGGTATAACACAACACTCAAGAGGACAAAAGCTTGGCTTAGCTTGGCCCTAACACAGTCCGGAGCCAGGAAATAGGTTGGAATAATAAACAAGCAAACAAACAAAAGAATCTTATCATCAAGAACTATTCTGATGATAGGAACATTCTGGGTGAAAACTTAGACAAAGAGAATGATTCTAAAACATCTGTAAGCAAATCCTCCAAGAAAAAGGCTGCTTGGAGACAAGACCTCTTCCTGGAAGAGATGAAGAGGGTTTTTGTTTTTGTGTTTTTGTGTTTTTTTTTTTTTTTTTTTTTGGCGAGGTAATTGGGGTTAAGTGACTTGCCTAGGGTCACACAGCTAGTAAGTGTCAAGTGTCTTAAGCTGTATTTGAACTCAGGTCCTTCTGACTGCAAGGTTGGAGCTCTATCCGCTGCACCACCTAGCTGCCCCAAGAGTTTTTAAAAATGCTAAAAATGATTTTTCAAACCAGAATGATAGAAGAAAAAATTGAAAAAGAAATTGGAGCTATGTAATAAAGATATAGAAAAAGAATTAACATCTTGGAATAAGAATATAAAACTTTACCTAAATAACAAACTCCTTGAAAATTAGAATTGATCAAATAGAAGCTAATGACTATGTGAAACATCAACAAATATTAAAAAAGAGTTAAAAAATGAAAAAATAGAAGTAATTGTAAAGTATTTCATAGCAAAAACCAACTGAACTGGAAAACAAGTTGAGGAGGATTAATTTAAGAATAATTGAACTGAAAGCTATGACAAAAAAGCCTAGACATTATTAAGGAATCATAAAAGAAAGTGCCTAGATCTCTTAGACTTAGAGGACAAAATAGAAATAGAATCTGGCAATCACCTCCTGAAAGAAATCCCAAAATGAAAATTTTAAAGAATATTGTAGCCAAAATCCAGAGCTTCCAGATTAAGAAAAGAGAGAGGTGCAGGCAGTCAGAAAGAATTAAAAGTAAGGAGGAGCTACAATTCAGGATCACACAAAATTTAACAGCCACCGCTTAATAGGAGCAGAAAACTTGGAAAACATGTTGCAGAAGTCAAAATATCAAGACTTATAGCCAAAAATAACTTATGCAGCAAACCATTATAATCGTACAGGGAGAAAAATTACTTTTTAATGAAGTAACTTTCAAGCATTCCTGATAAAAGATCTAAACTACATAGAATACAGATACAAGAATCAAGAGGAGCATAAATAGGTAAACATGAGCAAGCAATCATATGGGGCTAAAAAAGGAGAAATGATTTATTTTCTAATGTTGGGAGATGATAAATGTATTTCTTCAGAACTCTATCATCATAAGGGGTTATAGAGGTATTCTAATTATGTAGATGGTCTGGGAGGGATTCTTTGAGTTTTTGATGCTCCTAAAAGAAGAATGGAAAGAGGGGAGAAGAATATCTTGAGGGGGTAGATGAGAGGGCAGGATGGGGAAAATTATCTCGTAATTTGGGCGCTTACATAGAAGCACAAGAAGGAGGAGGGAGTGGGGAGCAGGTGACATTTGAAGTGTACTCATCTGAA
>NW_020954751.1:19689597-19841991 GCF_900497805.2 Vombatus ursinus | reverse complement strand
CAGAAAAGGGTTAATGGAAGGGGGAGGAGAATAAGAGTATGACTAGATTAGGAGAGTGATTACTCATAAGTGAAACAAAAGAAGGGCAGGAAATGAAGGAAAAATAGAAGAGGATAAGAAGTAGAGAAGTACTACACAATTAACAATACAACTAAATGTGAATGAGATAAACTCACTCTTAAAATGGAAGAGGAGAGCTGAATGGATTAGAAAGCGGAATCCAACAATATGTTGTTTATACACTTGAAAGGAAAAGATGCATGTGGAGTTAAATAAGGGGATAGAGCAGAATCTATTATGCTTAAGTTGAAGCAAAAAAATGTTAGGGATAGCAATCATGTCAGACAAAGCAATGGTAAAAACAGAACTAATTAAAATTAATAAACAGGGATATTACATTTTGCTGAAAGTTATCATAGGTAATGAATTCATATCAATACTAAACACATACCTTTGCATGACATTTAAATTCTAAAAGAAAAAGTCAAATGAGATATAGGGAGAAATGCACAGTAAATAAAACTATAATAGTGCGGGATTGCAGTTTACCCCCTCAGACCTATGTAAATTAAACTAAAAAATAAGTGAAAAAGAAATGAAGAACCTTAATAGACTTTTAAGAAAGTTAGATGTGATAGACTACTGGAGACTTTAGGGAATAGAAAGGAGTACACCTATTTCTCAGCAGTATATGGTACCTTCACAAATATTAAACATGTACCAGTTCTTAAAAACCTTGCAAGCAAATTAAGAAAAGCAGAAATACTAAACACATTTTAATAGACCATAATGCAGTAAAAATTAACTCAGAGCTGCTGACGAAATGATTAAAAAATGAGAAAATGCATTTTAAAGTCTTGTTTTCAAAACATGATGTAGGCTCACAAATGAAATGTTTTTAAAGGTTCTTTTGGTTTCTACCATCTCTTATTATATGCTATATAGAACTTTGTCTTGAGCTGACAAGAATGGGATGAATTATTGATTTAAAGGAAAGAAGTGTATCTCTGATTTAATATATCTGTCAAGAAGCTTTCTTCAAGTTATAGTTGAAACAATGTTTTAATCAGATATTTAAACCCAACCACTTACTAGGTGTTTGCTATCATACTGTGCAGCAAGATTCCTGTGTATAAGCCTTAAAAATCTTGATTTTTTGCTTCGCTAACATGGCCGCTAGGTTGTGCTGTGGAGAAATTACTGGCTTGGGAGTCAGGAAAACCTGAGTTCAAATATGCCCTCAGACACTTACTAGCTGTTGTGACCCTGAGCAAGTCAAATAACATCTGACTGCCTCAGTTTCCTCAACCTACCTCATATGGTTTTGTGAGGATTAAATGAGATATTTGTAAAACACTTAGCACAGTGCCTGGCACACAGTAAGCTCTTAATATATGCTTGTTCTCTTTCTTTCCCTAGTCTATACTCATCTTAATGTTTCACCAGTTTAAGTGTAACTTTGTAAATCAAAGTCGATGTTTTGATTTCATTGGTACATACAACAAAAAAGGTTCTTCTCCCTTTCTTTGTGTTTTAAATTCTTGTTCCTTGGATCAAGTAAGCCCATAGTTTGCCTTTCACCTAATTGATCCCCTCTTTCAACCACTACTGTAATAATAGGAAGTTTTACAGTTCTTTAAAGTGATGTTGCTCAAGCTTCTAGAAACTGATGAGATCTAAATAAATCTCTTTGGGCCTCAAAACTCCAAGTTGAAAAAATGAAGCAAAATTAATTTTTTTCTAAGTATGTGCTTTATGAGTGAATATTGAGTCATACATAAACCTTCAAACAAAGTTAATACAGAAATACAGTTTTATCTGTATAGTTTTTATAAATCTTCTTTTGGATATTAGATAAATTTGTTGGCATTTTATAGTATTATTTTAGCGCCAGTATCTTTAAATAGCACATATGATGTTGAACTGTTTTCAGAAGTATCTGGGATCATATTAGTAACAACTCAGATTTTATTTACACGGCTTTATAAAATTGGCTGATTCTTGATAAATCTTAATTTTTTTTACCCATTGTACAGTATGATTCCAACTTTCTGATCCTTGATAAAACCAGATTTTGGATTTCTCTTATCAGTTACTATTATAGTTTCACCTTATTGGAATACTCTTAGATTTTACAATTGTAGGTCAAACCTTATCACTAGGAGCTCTGGAGCTGTTAACATCACCGTTTTTTTCTCTTAACATGGAATTTTGTTATGAGTAGATTCTTTAAAAATGTACTAGTTTATGGGAGCCAGGGAAGAAAAATTCACTATTCAGCCTCCGTAGCAAATAAGAAATTTTTTGAACTGAATAGTTGAAGGACTACATCACTTAAAGACCCTTTCTTCTCAAAGCTTTTGGATCTTTTTGTGCTATTTTTAATGGATAATGTATAAGTTTAAGTCTTTTGGTGGTATTGGGATTTTTGAGATAAGGGAGTTTATAACCTAACTGCTATTGTGAAGAATTCAGCTCATCTTAATATACAATCATATTTTATTTCTTTTCAAAGAAAGATTTAGAAGCATTGGGAAGAAAATATGTTGAGATGAAGATGTATTCCTTTATCAGCTGTTGAAAACATTTCAGATTTACTAGAAATACTGAGTAGCTAACTCTTTCCTTTCTAGCTGCTGCAGACTAGGAAATTTTTTAAAGTAATCATTATAACAAAATGAGTTATCCAAAAAAAGGCATCGAAATTTTGATACTTTTTTTTTTTTTTAAACTTAACAGTCATTTCTGGAACTTTTGCCTTTGCTCTGACTTAACCCGCCTGTGTAACAAAGAAAAAGGTTAAACAAAAAATAATCTTATACCAAGACTGTGTAACTATACATTTGTTACATACATTTAACTTTTGAAAATTTGTTCAAGCTATATCTAGAAAGCAGCTGTTTGCACAGTGGATAGAGCTCTGGGCCCAGTGCCTTAAAGAATTGAATTCAGCTCGAACTTCAGTCACTTAACTAACTGCATGACCCAGGGCAAGTCACTTAGCTTCTCTTTTTCTCAGTTTCCTCAACTGTAAAATGAGGATAGTACCTATCTGGCAGAGTTGTTGTGAGATTCAAATGAGTTATCTGTTTAGCACAGTACTAGTACTTAGTAGGTGCTGTATAAATGCTTATTCCCTTCTTTTAAGTTACTAAGGGACATAGAATACTTTGGTATATAGACCTAAATAATGACATCATAGATTTAGAGCTAGAAAGAGACCTTAGAATCTAGTACAACTACTCCTCTCCCTCCATTTTACACATGAGGAAATGTAGATGTAGGGATGTTGTTGGCCTTCTAGGTTCACAAAGGGTAGGTAGTAAATGGCAGCTAGGTGGCACAGTGGATCGAGTGCTGGGCCTGGAGTCAGCAAGATTCAATTTAGTGAATTCAGCTCTGTCCTCAGACAGCTGTGTGACCCTGGGTGAGTCACTTAGCCCTGTTTGCTTCACTTCTTCATCTGTAAAATGAGCTAGAGAAGGAAATGGCAAACTACTCCAGTATCTTTGCCAAGAAAACCCCGAATAAGGTTATGAAGACTCAGACAAGAATGAAATGATTGAACAACAACAAAGTAAATGGCAAAATTATTCAAAATACGATCCTCAGGAGACATCCTTTGGTGATGTGTTTTTTCTTTGTGCAGAGTTAGTATTTTCACTTTTTGGAAGAAACTTTCCCCCCTTACATATAAGTCAAGTACCATTTGACATATTGATTTTTTAACAAATATTTATTATCTTTCCTGTCTATTGATTCCCTTTTACTGAACAATTAAAAAAAATAGAAAAACCCCAGACTACCATAACTAACACATAATTCACTATAATAAGTCTAAACATTTATGAAACTCCTCCTATGTGCCAGGCTAAGCACTGGGGATACAAAGAAAAGCAAAATCAAACCCCCCAAAACCCACTCCTCTCTTAAGAAGCTCATAATCTAATAGGGTAGACATCATGCAAGCAGCTAGGTACATACAAGATATAGACAAGATAATTTAGAGGTAATCAACAGAGAAGACACAAGCATTGAGGAGGATCAAGAAAAACTTTATAGAAGGTGAGATTTTAACTGGGACTTGAAGTAAGCCAGGGAAGTCAGGGGGTAGAGATGAAGACCATTCCAGGCAGTCGGTGAAAATGCCAAGAGATAAGCTGGAAAATCTCGTTTGTGGAATAGCAAAGGAGGCCAGTGTCACTGGATTGCAAACTATGTGGAGGGAAAGAAGGTGTAAGAAAACTGGAAAGGTAGTGAGTGTGTGGGGGTGGGATCACATGGTCAGATCTGTGCTTAAGGAAGATTAATTTGATAGGCGTGGGGTGACACTCGTGGCTGGAAGTCCTACCAGAAGGCTATAGTAATAGTTCAGGTATGTAGTGATGAGATGAGGCATAAAGGAGGAAGGAGAAATTCCAGGCCTGGAGGCCAGCCAGTGAAAATGCCAGAATTGGAAGACAGATTGTCACGTATAAGGAATGGCAAAGGAGGCCTGTGTCAAATTTCTGCATTGGCCACGTCCAAAAAAATGCACATCTCATTTTGAATTTTAAGTTTATCCCCTCTTTGGAAAGAGGTTGCCTCCCCATCCCCCCTCCCCAAGATGACATTTGATTAGTTTGTGTGGTTTAATAATAATAAGAATATTGCCTCAAGGTTTGCAAAACACTTTATAAATATTAGCTTTTATTTTATCTTCAAAATAACCCTAGGAAGTAGGTGCTATTATTATCCTCATTTTATAGATGAGGAAACTGAGGCAGACAGAGTTTAATAACTTGCCCAAGGGGCAGCTAGGTTGTGCAGTTGATAGAGCACTGGCCCTGGAGTCAGTAGGATCTGAATTCAGATTCGGCCTAAGACACTTTACTAGCTGTGTGACCCTGGCTAAGTCACTTAACCCTGATTGCCTTGCCAAAATCAAATAAATAAATAAATGACTTGCCTAAGTTCACATGGCTAGTAAATCTCTGAAGTGGGATTTGAACTGTGTTCTGGACTCCAATGATATTCTACTCGTTTTGCCATCTGGCTGTCTAGGAGCTTAGCTCTCACATGTGTTCTTAAATCCCATATCATAATATAGCTAAAGCATTCTGAGAGATAGGAGGCAGCACATGTCAGACAAATCAAACTACTGTATCACCTTGGCTTCCCTGAGACCTCAGATGGAAACAGCCCAGGACCATTAGTTATCATCCAGGGAACTAAGTAACCCCTGTGGAGATGTTATCTCAACTGTTCCTGTAGGTGTTATATCCCCAGTTATTGAAGATTCAGAGAAGAAAGCATATGTTAGCAAAATTCTTGACACTGTTAAATGGTTCACGATCAGAAATTGATAAGATTTTAGTAAGTGGAAAAATGACATAGAAGAGCTGTCTGGTTTGCTATTGTGCCTTAAGGACTATGGGACCTTTCTATCCCACTTGCTGCTGAATACACTTTGAACACACTTGCAGTGTGTTGTTTACCTTTAATGGAATGTGAGCTCCTTGGAGACACTTTTCTATTTGTATTCCCATCACTTAGCACAGTACTTTGCACATAGTAAGCTCTTAAATGTTTCATTCATACATTTTTACCTTTTTTGAAATTGACTAACAAATGTAGAGAATATAAAATTCCCATGTGCTTATTTTTTTTTATTATGAAAGAAGAAGTTGAATTGGCAGAACAAAATGATACCATAAAGGCTATTTTCCAAGAAGTTTTCCTCTGTTCATAAATCAAAATCATTCAAGGTTTCTTGAAAGACTTAATAATAGATACAACTCTGTGAAATGATTCTCTGATTAAGACATCAGGCCAGGAATAAAATAAAGAGACTGTGAGCTGGAATAAAGTATTCGATGTGATAAAGAAAATCTGCAGAGCTCCTGTTGAAGAGTAAGTCTCAGGGTGCTGAGGTCCTCCAGATGTTGCTGTTTGTAGATGTTATTGTCCTGGTTTCTTTTTTATTGTGAACTTAACAAACTTTAACAGTCATGAAAATTTAGTTCTAAAAAAAAAATAGAAAAGAATGTCAGTGAACTTATGTTACATATTTTGGTTTTTAAAATATTTGTTAAATTTAATAAAAGTACCCTTCTTAACCGTGTCCCCATTTTGATCTTCTTTGTGCTTTCTTCTGTGTATTTTTAAATGTCTCCTTGATACCTTTTTTTTTTTTTGCTTAGGCAGTGGGGTTAAGTGACTTGCCCTGGGTCACACAACTAGTAAGTGTTATGTGTCTGAGGCCGGATTTGAACTCAGGTGCTCCTGAATCCAGGGCCAGTGCTCTATCCACTGCGCCACTGAGCTGCCCCTGATACCCTTTCTTTTTGCTTCATTTTCACCATTTACTTCTTCTTCCTCCCCTTTGAAGACCTTCCTTTATAAATGTCAAGCAAAACAAATCAATACATTGGCCATATCTGAGAATATATCTGCTTCTTTAAGTCTATCATCTTTTTTTTTTTTTTTTTGAAGCAATGGGGGTTAAATGACTTGCCCAGGGTCACACAGCTACCTAGTAAGTATCTGAGGCTAGATTTGAACTCAGGTCCTCCTGACTTCAGGCCCAGTGCTCTATCCACTACACCCACCTCCCAGCTGTGCTTAAGTCTGTCGTGTTTCTACCAAGACATTAATCATGCGTTCTAAATCAGTTTTATCAGTCATCCAGCATTTATTAAGAACCTACTGTGTGCCAGGTACTGTGCTTAAAGTGCTGGGGATGATTGGTCCTTGCATTTATCAGAATTTTTAAGTCTTTCAAAGTTGTTTTCCTTTATGTTATTGTAGTCATTGTATAAATTATACTTCTGGTTTTGCTCACTTCAGTCTGTATCAATAGAATTCATATAATAATTCCCAGATTTCTTTGAATCTGTTTAATATTTCTTATAGCACAATAATTTTCCATTAAGTTCTAGCGCTCAGTGGGGAAACAGTTCTTGACCTTAAGTTCTTTCCCTCAATGGGGAAAACAATATAGATTCACAAGACACATACAAAGCAGACATGGAATAACCTTTTTATATTAAAATTTTCTCAAAGCGATGTTAATATTTTGAAGAGATGCTAAGAAATAAAGTTCAAAGCTACATGTTGAAGTCCATGATGTGTTCTGACAGAGTATTGTAGATGTTCTTATATTCCTATGATTTCTTTTTGCCTTTGAGAAAATTTTCAAAAATTAGTCAGTGCCTATTGTGCACGTCATTCATTGTTTTCTGAGTAGATTATTTATGGATTTCAATTTTTTGTGCTTTTTTTTGTTTTTTTTTTGTTTTTTGCTTTTTGGTGAGACTGTTGAGGTTAAGTGACTCCAAGTTTAGCACAGGTTATCCTACCTCTAAGGTCTTTTATTTTTCAGACATTTATTTTTATTTTAGACAGTCTTTTAGATGGCAAGCAAATTAGAATCAACAAATTAAAATGGAAGTGAGGGAATTCATGGTAAATTGAAGTTCAGCTTTGGATCTGGAGCCAGGTGGGATAAATTATTTCATTTCTCCAACGTACAGCATCTGTAACCATCCATGGGAGTCAGTCTTTTTGGATTTCAATTTCTTCTTCTGTAAAAATTAGACTGTTAGATTTCTGAGATCGCACTTATCTTTGAATCCTATGACTGGCATAAGTGATTCCTGACAGAATTGATAAAGAAAGCAATAAAATGACCATAAGACTCTAAAAAGAGCAATGTGGGTTCATTAATACATTTGAAAAAAAAAAGCAACAACAAAACACCCACAGCTATACATATGTAAGCAATCTCTAAAGACATTCTGGAATGCCTGACACATAGTAATCACTATATAAATATTAGATATTGTTGTGATGATGACTAAAACATAAACAAGAGGGTTAAATGATCAGCACATTCTGTTCATTAATAAAAATCCTAGCTGATTTACTGTAGTGTTTTAAGGTTTACCAAGCAGAGTTACATAGATTTCATTTGGCACAATGACGAACTGGGCCTATAGGGCAATGAAAATGCTTTCAAGCTATTTTTAAAAAATTTTTGGTGCTTGAGGGATGTCATCTGGAAAATTTCTTAATGTGGAACATCCTATTGTTTAACAAATGCACATTAATTAAGGAATTACTATACTAGGATTTAGTAGCAAGAATTTGAAACATTGACGTATCTGTCAGAATTATGTTCCTTTGGGCAAACTTGTTCCTTCTAAATATGAACTACTTTTCATATTCTCCTTGTATGTGCCCTTTCCTTCCCCATAATACCACTTGGAGGCAAAGTGTCTGGAGAACAGACAGGAGTCTTTGAATTATGGGGAAACAGAACTTATGTTTAGTGGCACTTGTGACTTGAGGGTGTAAAAGCCCTGTCGGAAGGACTGCAGAACAGTTAATTTGAAAGCTTGCATATTTGTTTCAGTGAGGAAGGCAGATGATAAGAGCATGTATGGAGGCGGGTAATGGATGGTGCAACTTGGAGTACATAAAACTGAAAGAAAGCATCCATGAAAATAACAAAGAATCACCTTTTCATTGTGTTTTTTTCAGATTGAGCTTGTTCTTTTACATCTTGAGAAGTCTTCTATTTCTTTAGTAAATCTGTGATTTTTATAAACTAATCTTGGCATTGTCATCTGTTCTTTCCATATGTTCTTTTCCATTTTTAAATAATTTTTTACTTATACTCAAATTTGTACTTTTAACCTTTCTTAAGTTTTTTTCTGATCTAAGTATCTGGTAAAGGTATCAAAAGGTGTCATTAGCTTTGTACCAGCTCTGATGTCTTAAAATTCCAACTTTATTTCATATCTGAGTACATGTTTGTTTCATATGTTAATATACAGTATCTTTTCTAATCAATTTATAAAATACTTATTTTAACAGAAGCTGTTATTCCAGGTTAGGTACTATAAGTGAACTTTCTCTTTGAGGCCATTATTTACTTTGCATATTAAAAATACCCTATTCCTCAAGTGAAACTATTTTTAAAAGCTTTTTTTGTTAAAAATATTTATGAAGTATAATATATTATTATTAGTAGTTTTAATATATTAGTAATTAATATTGGTGTGCAATACACACAGGGCTTTAATAAATATTATATTGTAAAAATGAGAGGCTTCTTTACCTAGTATATAGAGAGTTGTTCTTGGCCTGGAGGAACTGGGATCAAGTCCCTTCTCTAGCACATATTGGCTTTGTGACTCTGTACAAGTCACTTAAACTCTCAGTGCTGTAGGCCAGTGGTATTGAAAGTGTGGTCTGGGACCCTTTCAAGGGGTCCTCAAGTCAAAACTATCTTCATAATAATATTAAGATGTTTTAATTTCTAAAAATAAATTTTTTTTCATTTCTAAAAATTGGCTGATAAATATCCATAGTTACAACCTACATAAACAAATAACCTTGGGAGTTTCTTAATAGTTTTTAAAAGTGTAAAGGGATCCTGAGACTAAAAAGTTTAAGAACCAACATTTTAGGTAACTCTCAGTTTATTGCAGAGATGCTTACATTGGTAGAGGGAGTTTCCTTGTCTGGGAGTTCCCCACACTGAGTTCCTATCCTTTATTCCTTTTAAGAGTTTAACTGACCTAAATTTTGTAAGGGACTCTTGAAATAGACAGGACATCAAATTTAATATGAGGGCAAGATCTGAGCAAAATTGTTTTAAGTTTTGTATTTTTTCAAGCCTTTAATCCAGATTTCACTCAATCAGCACCTACTCTTTTTTGACAGGCTCTGTGATAGGCTCTTTGGCAAACAAAACAAAAATGAAAGTGTCCCTGGCCTCAAGGAGCTTGTATATTATTAGAGTATGCAAAATATAAAATATAAAACCAATATTAGAATCCCATACTGCCTTATATTTAGAAGTTGTTTATTAACTGCATGCAAAGCACTTTTAGGTGCTATTAATATAGCACACTTTGTAAATAATTTTTTAGTGGGCTCTGTAAACACACTAATGTTTGGTTGTAAGGACAGAAGTGGAAAGGTATAAGTTATTTCATGTATATAAGCTCACTAAAATAGGTCCTCAGACTTTTGGAAGTCTCAAAAAGGTAAGATAATTAGCTCTCTGGCTGACTTCCTTTTTGGTAAAGACTTCAGTTGAATTATTTTACATAATAGCTTTTTTCTCTGCTTTTTAGAGGAAGCAAAACATGAAAAGTCCATGTTGAACAGCAAACATCTTAGGAAATAGTTAAAACTCATAAACACAGATGACACCATTCTAAAATTTAAATTGCATTTGATAGTTTATTTGCTCAAGCTTAAACTTCAGATACTATGTTGATATGAATTAATACAGTAGAAATTTGATCATTTTCTGTATTTGAATACTTGATTTTCCTAAGTCCCTCTTTCCTCCCCTCACAACTCCAACAAAATCACAGTAAAATGATCAGATCAATTTATATAGGTACCACCAAAAAATGAAAAAAAAAATAGTGCAAACCAACCAACCGCCCTCACTTACTCCCCCTTCGCCCCCCATCCCCTCCCAGTCTTTAAAATAGATCCTGGAGAGTTTGGTGAAGTTGAGAGAATGCTAAACATGGATTCAGAGGGTAAGAGTTGAGTGACTTGCTAGTTAACTCATCTTGGAACAACTTAGCTAACTTCTTTTGGCTTCAGTGTCCTAATTTGTAAAATGGGGATAATAATACTTGTACTTCTTACTTTACATGGTTGTTTTAGGGATTACATGAACACAGATCAGGTTCTTTACAAACACACACACACACACACACACAGGATATCATTGTAGTGTGGTAGTGGAAATGCTAATTTACTCATCTGTAAGGCACTGGATCTTTTCAGCATTTTCAGGGATTGTATTTTTTGAGGGTACTGTGGGGTAGAGGAGGGGTAAGAAGGAGAGGGAGGAGAGAGAGATAGAGACAGAAAGAGAGGGAGAAACAGAGAGACAGAGAGAATATGAGAGATAATGCTTTTAGGTTCTTTATTGAAGATTTTTATTACTTTTGGAATGTTTCCTCATCTTTGAAATTATTTCCTCAAGTCATTGTCTAGATATAAACATGGCACTTTCTGATATAAACAAACACATTTGTATGTTGTATTTTAGGAGGCTTAATATAAACATGTGAAATTAAGGAAATCTACACATTAAACCTTAACATTCAGCAAACATTATTTTAAATGCCTGATGTGATTAGGTTACAGTACTAGGTCCGAGGCATGGTGCTAGGTATTCAGGAAGAAACCAAGTTTTGATAAGACATGGTTCCTGCCCTATTGGGAATTGTAATCTAGTAGATTGTTGACGCATTCATGTGCCAAGGACTGTAGACTAGCAAAGCATATTTGATTTAAAAACATAAATATCCTAATCTGATTTAATTCTTGGCAAATGAATGCCCATGAACCAATGGTAAGTATAACATTTATATCTTGACTGTGACATTATATATTAACTCAGATCTGATACAGTATTTTTAATATGATTTTTGACTATCTTGTCAGATGGCCACAGAAGAAAGCAAGAAATAGAATTATTCTTTTAAAAAATTATTATGCATTTGTTATTTAGGAAATCCTTACTCTTTTGTGTTTACTCACTTTTCTTATTTGATTACTCTTGGTCACTGTCAGAATTTTAGATTCAAAAAGGACCATGGTTAACATTTGTTTTAATTCCACCCCCCCCAACACATAGAAACTAAATCCCATATAGAGTTACATTTTCATTTTCTCATATTAGAAAAAAATTTTTTTAACTTAACAAGCATTTATTTTTCTCACCCCCTCCCATCCCTTCTATCACTTTTATTGGGGGAAAACAAAACAAAACCCTTGTAACAAATATGCATAGTCAAAGAAAACGAGTTCTCTTGTGTCCAACAGCATATTTCATTCTGCATCTTGAATCCATTACAATGATTCCAGAGGGCCAGTGATTTTCAGTTGCCTTTATGTGTTCATTTATCGTAACTTTAAATTATAGTTATTTTGGGAAATGCTTTTTTTCCCTTCCTATATAATAAACTTTTTGAGAGCATGACCATGTTTGATGTTGTACTATGCCATCCTATTTTCCCCTACTCCAACCCAATGCCTTGCACATTAAGAAGTTAGTCAGGAAATAGTGTGTATATCAGATGGATTTGTTTTAAAAAAAGTTTGAGGAGTGAATTAAAGCATTTCAGTCACTCAGGATATCACAGAAAGATAAAATAGAAACGTATGAAACTAGAGAATAGGAAAATGATACCTGAAAGGACATAACAGAATCATAGAATTTTTGACCATAGTATTCATTTAATTTAATTGCTTTATTTTAGAGATGAAAAAACCATAATCTAAAGAAGTTAAATCGCATAGCTGGGACTTGAACTTTCCTTACCCCAAAGTTTTATTCACTTATAAAAAGCTTGCTTCAAGCTGTTGTTTTTACATTTGCATTGTATTGAAAATTTGTGTTTTCATTTTGAAAACCTTAAGTATTATACATATATGTATATATGTATATGTATATATTGTACAATAAGTTATATTATAAAAATGGATATTTATAGAAAAAGATAATTTTGTAAAACCTAATAGTTCTGTTGTTCTTGCATCTCAGTTTTCTGTTTGGCTAAATATATTTGGGGATAAATTCATGAAATTCTGAGATTGATGTATGAAGGAAAATCATTTCCCTATAAGACATCCTTTGAAATCATTCTGAATGTTTATTTTGTTTCACAGTAAAATTTGTGATACCTTTGTAATAATAATGATACCAATAACAGCTAGCATTTATATTGTGCTTTAAGATTTGCAAAGCACTTTACGTGTGTCTCACATTTGATTCTCACAATCTTATGAGATAGGTTTTAAATATTCCCCCATTTTACAGATGAGAAACTGAGGTTGGGAGAGGTTAAGTGGCTTGATAAGATTCACACACCTAGTAAGAATCTGAGACGGGGTTTGAACTCAAGTCTTCCAAGACTTCCAGCACTTCTCTTATTATTATTGTCTTAAGGATATTGCAAACTTAGATTTACAGGTTTGTCAGCCAGTAGAAGACCAAGTTTTGTAAACAACAATTATTGCACAACTAGTGTGCAGGAGTATGCTGGTGAATGTTTAACAACCTTACACACAACATACTTTGAAATTTAATCTGCATTATTAAAACTTCTTTATCACTTTCTTAGGACTAAACAGTCAACAAAATAATTAATCAAGTCTTGATTTGTAGGATTTGCTGATTTCTGACTTGTAAGAGTTCATACTGAAAATTTAATAATTGGCTTTAGCTGACTTCAGAATACCACAGCATGTAGCAGAATGTGATAGTAACTGTTGAAATAATTAGCCTGATTTTGTGTTTTGTTGGGAGACTGAAAAATTCTGTCCATTGTTCTAGAAAATTCTTCTTGTTTCTGTATTGGTCTTGTATTAACTAAGCTTTTCTCTATGCATTTTATAGTTATCAATTTATTATGTACAATTTCGATAGTTATCCGAAATCAGATGGATATATACAAAGTGGTTATTTTACAAGAAAAGTGTGAGTGAATGAATAAAAAACCATTTATTAGGTGCTTACTATATGCTAAGCACCTAAAAATTCCTTTTCCTCCCTCATTCTATTGGAAGGTTCTCTAGGCAAGTTCCAGAGGCTTGTTATCTTGATGTAGACAATGTCTTACATCATATATACACATATGTATATATTTTAACATAAGAAATAATCATACTTTGTCTCATTAGAATATGTGGCATTCTTTTTAATAGCTATGAAAAACTTTTTGAGTCTGACAATTATTAGGAAAGATCCATGGCAATAATGGACTGCTAGGTGGTGTAATGGATAGAGTACTGGACCTGGAGTCAGGAAGACGTGATGTAATATTAAAGATTGTGGGGGACATAAAGGAAACGTCTCTAGTCCAGGGGTTAACTTTTTGTGTCACAAAGCTCTTTGGCAATCTGGAGAAGACTATGGTCTTATTCTCAGAATATGTAAGAAACAGCATTAGATTACATATTCTGTGTTAAACTATTCTAAGCAATTTTATAGAGCCCTATTTCTCATGTTTAAAAATTTATGCTGACAAGTAAGAATATCACCTTTGGAGAAATATGATGAAACCAAAAATGCGATAGGTGTTATTGCCATTTTTGTTGTTGTTGTTGTTCAGTCTTTTCAGTTGTGTCCAACTCCTTGCGACTCCATTTAGGGGTTTCTTGGTAAAGATACTAGAGTAGTTTGCCATTTCCTTCTCCAGTTCATTTTATAGTTGAAGAAACTGAGGCAAGCAGGGTTAAGTGAGTTGCCCGGGGTCACACAGGTAGTTAAATGTCAGGACAGATTTGAACTCAGGAAGAGAAGTCTTTATGACTCCAGGCCTTGCACTATATCCACTGCGTTGCCTAGCGGCCCACCTTACATATGGGTGCCTAATACATGTTGAATTAAATTCTTGATAGAGTATGACTATTGACATTTTTCAGATGGCTACCTAGGACTAGGGATGCAGTCTTTCAACATGGTTAGGACAGAGCTTTCCAGTGAGTCTAATTGTCCTGTATATGCTTTAGACCTGTAATATCAGCATTATTAGTGTTATGTTAGTTAATTATCCCTAGACC
The DNA here is from genome assembly GCF_900497805.2 of Vombatus ursinus. Classification (NCBI taxonomy): domain Eukaryota; kingdom Metazoa; phylum Chordata; class Mammalia; order Diprotodontia; family Vombatidae; genus Vombatus; species Vombatus ursinus. The sequence goes on along the minus strand of NW_020954751.1, from coordinate 19,827,402 downwards.
TGTGTTATTTATAAGCAAATTTTTACCAAGCACATTCTTACTGTTAATTTCTGATTAGTTAGAAATGTTGATTAAACAAACACACATTTGTTTATTTAAATAATTTATTTTTTAGGCCCACAGTGAAATACTGAGTATTTAGATAAGACTGCCAGAAGCTCTAATACAACTTAAAATTTAGTAGACAACTAATATCATAGTAAGAAGTCATTTCTCTACTTCTTTATTTCCTTTCTTTTCTTTTTTAAAAAATTTATTTATTTTTAGTTTTCAATAAAGATTTTGAGTTCCAAATTTTCTCCCCATCTCGTCCCTCCCCCACCCCAGGCTGGCATGCATTCTGAATACCCCTTCCCCTATTCTGCCCTTCCTTCTATCTCTCCCTCCCTTCTCTTATCCCCTTCCCTTTCAGTTTTCCTCTGGGGCTGGATAGATTTCTATACCTCATTTCCTGTATATATTATTTCCCAGTTGCATGTGAAAACAATTTTTTTAACATTTGTTTGTAAAACTTTGGGTTCCAAATTTTCTCCCTTCCTCCCTCCTCACTCACCTTCATTGAGCAAGCAACTGATACAAGTTATACATGTGTAGTCATGCAAAACATTTCCATAGTAGTCATAGTAGTCATGTAAGTATATTTCCCTTAATCCTATCCTGCCCATTTATTCTATTCTCTCTTTTGACCCTGTCCTTCCTTAGAAGTATTTGCTTCTAATTACCTCCTCCCCCAATCTGCCCTCCCCTTTATCATCCCCCTGTTCTCTTCTCCCCTTCCTCCCCCCTCCCATTTTCCTTTAGGGTAAGGTAGATTTCCGTAGCCAATTGAGTGTGTATGTTATTCCCTCCTTAATTCAAATCTGATGAGCATTTCTTTACTTCTTAATGAAGCTTTAAAGATTGTTGTTCAATAGCGTCTGACTCTTCATGACCTTGTGGACTGTAGTAAACCAATACTGGCGATGAGGTTTTCTTGGCAAGGATATTATAGTGGTTTGCCATTTCCTTCTCCAGTGGATTAAGGCAAACAGGTTAGCTTACCCAGGGTCATACAGCTAGTAAGTGTCTGAGGTTGAATTTGAACTCAAGTCTTCCTGACTTCGTGTCTAGTATTCTAATCACTGAATAGCTGTGTCACTATAAAGATTAGGAAAGCTATATGTGGAGAGTATATGTAATAATATTGGAAAGGACATTTATGTGACTTTAGTGGTTTTGTGAGGTAGGGATTCTCTTTCATTTTTGGTTGTTAGAAATTTTGGTTTATAGAAATTGGAGTATTGTCTATTTAATATATATATGCTTTTCAACTATTTCATAGATTTTAAAATATGAAATTTTTTTTTTTAACAAAGTGCTTAAACATGCATTTAGATGCATCTATAAGAGACTTTGGAGCAGCAATATTCCCATCTTGTGGCCTTTTAAGGTATTGCCACTAAAGATTTTTAAAGTACTGTTATATTTTTCATCGTTTTAGACATAGATTGCTGTATGAAATTTTTGGTACTTACCCTGGTATGGGCTGGGCATTTTTTTTTTTTTTAAGAATTAGTCTCTTTTAAGTTCGGAGAGACCTAATCATAAGCATGGCACCTGGATAGTGAAATTTTTAGTCATAACAGCTCTTAGTGGCCATGTATTAAATCATAGAGGATTTGCATTCTCCATCAGTGAAAAGAGTAACCACGCTGAAGAACTAGAATCAAAGAGAATTGGAAAAGATATTTGATCAATGGCTTCATGAAAATGAAAATGAGACATATTTGACCCATGGGCTATAGGTTTCCTGACATTGGTCTAATGCCAGTACAGCCCTTGGCTAATTTTCATTGGTCCATGAGATTTTTATTATCGAAGATCTCCACCTTTTCAGAGCTATAAATCAGAGTTTAGTGGTAGGAGTGAGGTGGCTTGGGAATGGGATTCCTTTTACTCCTTTCTTCCTTTCCCATGGCCTCTCTCCTGAGCTATTTGCTCCATTTCCTATTCAGTCACTCAATATGCATTTTTTTGGAGGGGCTAGGCAACATGACTTGCCCAGGGTCACACAGCTAGTAAGTGTCAAGTGTCTGAGGCTGGATTTGAACTCAGGTCCTTCCAACTTCACAGCCAGTGCTCTATCCACTGTGCCACCTAGATGCCCCCCAATATACATTTTTAAAGTGCTCATTATGTGCAAGGTTTAGTAGGAAAAAAGTGAAACTACTTAGCCTCAAGAATATTATATTCTTTCAGGAGAAATAAAATTTATACGTATACAAAATAACTACAAAAGGTCATTTTGAGAGGGAGGCATTAGCAGCTGGGGGGGAGGTTGATTAAGTACAGAGAAGTCACAAGGTTACAAAATCTTTGGCCCTGACCACTCAGAAAATGAAACAAGGCCTGAGCAAAGGCAAAGAATAGAATGTGTGTTAGGAACAGCAGTAAGGTTATTTAGGTTAGAATCATAGGAAATGTGAAGGGAATAATGTATAATAATCCTGGAAAAGTAGATTGGAATCAAGTTGTAAAGGACTTTAAGTAGAAAGCCATCTGAAGGTACAAATGACCAGGTAATCGGGAGTAGAAAATTTAGATTTTTTTTTCTAGTCCTCAGTGTATAGATTAGCTTGGGTCTACTGGTAATGCCTATTCCTAACATATACAGATGTTAGAAGCATTCATGAAAACGTCTACAGAATGCACAAAGAGATGAGAGGAGGTAGATTCCTTTGCCTTGTGTAATTCCCAAAGTTAGCTTTGTTTATACTTTCTGTATACTTTGAAATTGATGAACCTTTCCTCATCTGACAGTGATGACACTAGTAGTTGTAAAATATAGTGTCCCAAATTTTTAGTGCAGTTTTAAGCAGTTTTAAAAATCTTTGTTAGACAACTGCGTGTGTAGTTTTGAAAGTTTGATTGATGCAGAAATTCAATTTTCAGTACAATTAATAATAGACAAGAAGTAGCCTATATTATATTAGTAACAGGCTAGAAGGAAATTTTTGTACAGATCACAAGTGTATGAAGTGCCCACAGTCTGAATAGCACGAAATTAATTGAAATAATTAAGATTTTGATGCCAAACATTTTGCCACTTTAATTCGACACTTCTTTTTTTTGGTGAGGCAGTCGGGATTAAGTGACTTGCCCAAGGTCACAAAGCTAGTAAGTGTCAAGTATCTGAGATCAAATTTGAACTCAGGTCCTCCTGACTCCAAAGCCGGAGCTCTGTCCATTGCGCCACCTAGCGGCCCCAATTCAACACTTCTTAATAAAGACTTATGTACTTGATTTCTAATTGTCTTTACTGGTTTATTTGGTAGGCTTTTTCCACTACTTTCCACTCATCGGCACATACAGAGTTAGGTTCTTTGCTTTAAGATGAAGGTTCTAGTAATTGTTTAAGGATCTCTTGTATGGAGAGATACAAAAGAAAGAGAAGATATAATTGTCTCTGAAAAGGTAGGACAGATGTGAAAGAGGTGTTTGTATATCTTCAGAAAGGCATATAAACTTGAATGTGTCAGTAGTAGTAACTGGGAAAGCGAATGACTAAGGTACTTGATGCTTTAAAATTTTTATTGATACATATTTGTATTTTATATTTAACATATTTATTTAGTTTTGATGCATAAAACTTAAAAGAAACTCCTAAAATTTTTCCCCCCCATGTACATTCCACAAAAAGCAGTTTATTGGTTAACTGAAAGAAGTGATAAGTTTTTTAATTTTGACAGTTTTGTACTAGTCCATGTCTTACTCTTACTGAAAAAATGATCAACTTGATCCATCCATCCTTGCTAGCTGTCAGATGAGATAATATTTCTAAGGTGCTTAACACAGTGCCTGACATGTATAGATGCTTAATAAATGCTTATTCCCTTCCCTTTCATTTGTCTATCTCCCTTTTTATGGCTAAACTCCTTGAGAATGCTGCCTATAATAAGTGCCTCCACATACTTTCCCCTTGTTCTCTTCTTAATTTTCATGTGACTTCTGACATTGTCATCATTCAACTGAAATAGCTCCCTCCAAAATTTCTAACAATCTCTTAATTACCAGATTTAATGGCATTTTCTTATTCTTCATTGTTCTTGATCTTGGCAACTTCTGACACTGTTGATTGCCCTCTTCTCCTTGATATTCTTCTTTCTCTAGGTTTTTTTTAACACCACACTTTCCTTCTTCCAGCCTGTTGCCAAGGACTATTCATTTTACCTTCCCAACATCTCTTGCATGCACTCTCTTCTCTCCACTGACATTCCCACCTTCCTGGTGCATGCCCTAGACTATTACAATAGCCTGTTGGTTGATCTCCCTGCCACAAGTTGTTCCCTACTTCAGACTGTGCTGTACTCAGCTGTCAAAGTGAAATTCTTAAATTGCAGGTCTGACCATGTCACCCCCTTTAGTCATTCACCTCCAGTGGCTAGCTATCACCACTAGGATCAGATATAAAAATAGGTCAGTCAGTAAACATTAAGTGGCTACTATGTTCCAGGCTTTGTGCTGAACATACCAAAAAAAAGGAAAAGACAGTCCTTGTCCTTAAGGAATTAGCTATTTTAAAGGGTGGGGGGAATACAGTACATTGAAAATAAGCTGAGAATAGGGAAGGAGGAGGATAAGGACTTCTGATGGGAGGAGGGGCATGATGAAGTAAGGAAATGATGAGAATGGCTGCTCTTGGTACGCTCTTTACATGGAAGATATGGGAGGAGCTCTCCATCCTCACTAATCAGAGGGTGGAAAGAGCCCTAGAAGCACAGGGTACTGAGTTTCATAATTCTGTGAGTTTTCGAAGGTGATGTGGTCTTGCATGATGAGGAGTTTTAGAGACCATGATGAAATCTAGTAATGCAGTTGGGTGGGAAATGATGAGGTGGCTTTCCTGGGCAACCTCCTTAAATAGAGGATCTGGGAGGAGCTCTTCAATGTCCAGCTTTTCATGACCTGTCCTTCTCTTCCTTCCTCTTCCCCCCTTTCCCCCAGCTGTCTACCTTTCCAATCTTACAGTCTCCCATTGTACTCTTTGATATAATGACACCAGCCCGCTTGCTTTTTCTCAAACAAGACTATCTCCAAACTCCAGGTGTTTTCATTAACTATCTCCTATCCCTGGAATGCTCCCCCAACTTATTTCTCCTGGCTTCTCTGCCTTCCTTCAAGTCCCTGCTAAAATCCCACCTTTTACGGGAAGCCTTTTCTGATTCCCTTTAATGCTAGTGCCTTCCATTTTTTGACTATTTCCAATTTTTCCAGTAAATAGATTATTTGTATATAGTTATATTACATCCTCCAGTAGACTGTGAGCCAGGGACTGTCTTTTGCCTTCCTTTTTGTGGTCAGTGATAAGTACTGTGCCTGGCACATAGTAGGTGCTTAATACGTGTTTCTTAACTGACTTAACCAAGAACAACAATACTTTTAGACATGATTTCATCCTCTTGAAGTCATCTTAGAGAAATTATCCGTCTGACATATTATAGATGAGGAAGCTCAGGCAGTTTACTTGCCCAAAGTCAAGTTAGGGGCATAAAGTTTATTTTTTAATATAAAGCTTGATAAAGAAGGTTACAACTTTTGGCTAATTTTATGTTGTTGAAGCTCTGTGTATTTTAGCTATTTGTGTTAGTATGTTTATTCCTTATTATCATGGGCCATCAAGTTTTGACATGTAACATTTTCACTTGCCTTTTTTCTAATTATATAGTTTTCATTTCACATTAACCTTTTTTCCTCCACTGTATTTGGTTTTCACATCCTTCAGCTATTTCTAGAATAATAATTTTATATAGTTTTCTCCTTTTGTCATTATTTGGCTAAGCTAAACATGGTGGTTTAATGATTTAAGACTTTAAAAATAAAAATAAATATTCTTTTCCATTTTTCAGTGGTTACTTTTTAAGAAAGAAAAATTATATTTGTGAAATCTCTCAGTCCCTTGATGTTCTTTTCATTTTTTGGGTCTCTAGAATTTAATGTTGTGTCTTGTGGGCTCTATTCTTAAGAACCTCAACTTGAAAGACTTTATAGGTGTCTGGAATATGGATGGGTGTTGAAATACATGAAACTTATGGCAATCTGTGAGTCAATCAGCAAGCATTCATTAAACGTTACTGTGTGCCAGGCACTGTGTTAAGTGCTGGGGTTGTAAATAAAGATAAAAACATTGTCCCTGCTGTCAAGGAGTCACATTCTAATGGGGGACATACCATTGCAAACAACTATGTACTTCCAAAATATCTCTCCCTCTCTCCCTCTCTCCCTCTCCCTCTCTCCCTCCCTTTTCCCTCTTTCACTCATAGAAGGTAATCTCAGAGAGCACTAACAGTGGGAGTAATTGGGAAAAGGTTTCCTGTAGGAGGTGGCATTTGAACTGACTTGAAGGAAACCAGGGAAGCCAGGAAATAGAGGTGAGGAGAACGTTCTAGGCATGGGAAATAGCCATTGAAGATGTGTGGGGTTGGGAGATGGAGTGTCAGGTGAGAGGGTCAGAAAGAAGGCAGCTATCCCTGATTGTAGAGTTTGAGGAAGAGAGTTAAAGAGTAATAAGAACGGAAATATAAAACGTGGCCAGGTTATAAACTATTTCAAGTGCAGAAGAGTGTTTTATGGTTGATTCTAAGCACTTGGAATTTATTTAGTAAGGGAATGGTATGGCTAAACCTGTGCTTAAGGAAGATCACTGGCTTTTGAGTGGAGGATGGACTGGAGTAGCAAGAAACCTTCATACTTATACTGTCTAGACTTAATTGTTGTGTGATTTTGAGAAAGTCACTTAACTCCTGCCTCAGTTTCCTTATCTACTTTCCAGAGTTGTTGATTAAATGAGATAATGTATGTAAAGCTCTTTCAGACAGATAATGATGATAATGATGATGATGAAATTTGAGTTAGTGACAGACATGTCATTTGCAATTCATTTAGGTTTATTTCTCCTTGTAAATAAATGATTGTAAGTAAATGATTAACTTTGTAAAATCTGTTTTGTAATTGGGACCAGTCAGATGGAACTTGATGGCTTCTCCAAACAAATACTTTGAATTGGGTGTTGGCAGAAATATTGAATTACTGACAGTAGTGACATTTATAGATTAAAGAAACATCAGTGTTACCAATTAGCAGACTTGTAGGTCTTCCGTAACTTACCTGTTATAAGAGACATGATTTTAAGGTTATTGCATGATGTCACATGATTATGAAGGCCTTAGATTGGTAATTAAAGCAAATATATTGATTTCAAGGAACTTTGTGATATAGTAAGAGCATTATGATCAGTAGTTAGGATACCCGGGTTCTAACCTCAGGTTTGTCTTTATAACTAGATAGGTCAAGTGACTAACTTTTCTTGATCTCAGTTCCCTCATCTGGAAAACAAGGGGTTAGAAATAAATAAACTCTGGGGATCTCTTCCAGCTCTAAATCTATGACTGTATGTGTTTTGGTCAAAGGAGAGCAGAACTAAAAAGCAGAACTTTTTGTGCAGAAGGTTTTGTGAACTTAATGAAATGAAGAGAAATTGTTTTACCTAGAAAACAATAATAACTTCTTAGAAACAAAACTCTCTACTCTGTACATTTTGATTCTCTCCAGGTTATCCTGTATATATTTTGTTCTTACATAGTTATTCTCATATTTTCTACTCTATTAGACTGTGAGCTACTTAAGAGTAGGAACTTTTGCCTTTCTTTGTACCTTAGCACTTTGCACAGTGCCTGGCACGTAATAGGTGCTTAATAAATGCTTGTCCAGCCACTGAGAACTGGGATTATTTAACCTGGAGGAGTAAGGTTTTAAGGGAGTCATAATAACTGTCCTCATATATATGTATTGATCTAGAAAGTAGACCATGGGGGACCATGGGCTGGAATGTAAACAATAATAGCTTTTATATAACCTTTTAGAATTTCAAAGCCCCTTTCTTAAAATTCTGAGATAGATAGGGTAGAGGAAGAAACTGAGTCTCAAAGAAGTTGCAGAATTTGCCCCAGGCCACACAGCCAGGTCTTTAAAATATTAAATTTATTGATAAATTTTGTTTTGACATAGTAGGCACTTCTGAACAAAACCCCAAACACCCTTATAAAGTACTTTCCCTGAAAAAGTTAATCAGTTCTTAACAGAAAGGGTGGCTGTGTCCTTTAAATTGACAGTATGATGCTAATATTGACTATTGTAATTGATTAGACATTTGTTTGATTTTCACCTTGACTTCGTTTACATGGTTGTAGTCATTGTGTATGTAGTCACAGTTCATTTGGTTCTGCTTTTCTTGCTGCCTATCATTTCCTCTAAGTCTTCTCGTGTGTCTCAAAATTCTCATATTTGTCATGCTTTATGACAGAGTATTGTTTCATTCCATTATAATATACCATAATTTGTCTCACTACTCAGTGTTTGGGCAAATATTTTGTTTCTAGCTTTTGTTATCACAAAAATTGCTTCTGTGAACATTTTTGTTCATATGGGTCTTTACTTTGCTACAGTAACCTCATTTTGATATGATCCAAGTAGAGGAATCTCTGGGTTAGCAGTGTGACATTTATTAAACTTTTTTTGCATAATTCCATATTTCCCCAGAGTTTGTTGAATTAATTTACAGCTCTGCTAGCAGTGTTTCTTTCCATGGCATCTCCAACAGTTAGTTTCACCATCTTTTAGCACGTTTGCTTGCTTGATCTCATTACCCATCTGACTTTGGGCAAGTCACTTCTGGGACTCAGTTTTTCCAATTATGAATTGAAGAGGTTGGATTAGGTGACTCCTAAGAGTCTCATCCAACTCTGAATCTATGAAATTACAAAAATGGGTGGATCTGAGGAGATACCTCAGTTTTAATTTGTACTTTTTTTATTATTAGTGATGCTAAGCTTTTTTCAGGTGGTTATTGATAACTTTGCCTTTCTTTAAAAAAAAAAAAACCCCAAAACATTTGTTCATATTTTTTGACCACCTTTTTATTAGAACCAAGTAGTTTGATTCCAAGTTAAGTAGTCTTTATAGAGAGTCATATCTGTCTTAATATTAGGAAAAAAATCGTGATTTTGTTCAGCATAAAGAATTTTATAAAATATAAAAATGAGTTCCTCAGTAATAGAATGAGCTACCTGCTACAGTAGTGACTCATCATCACTAGAAAGGCATTTTAGTAGAGCTAGATGATTATATGTATTATAGAAAGGATTCCTGAATTAAGTTAGGTTGTGTCAGTTAGGTTGCACTACAAGGGTGACCTTACTCTTAAGGTTCTTGGGTTTAATGAAATTTAATTCATGGTGTATTAATGGACTATTATGGTGCTCTAAAGTAATACATCTGAGACATACAAGAAAATTTAGATAGAATATAAAGTAATGAAAAGTAAATTCAGCATAATTTGAGCTGTTACATACTTTGACTTTGTTTGTGTATCCACAACTTATCCTTCTCCCAAACCTCTAATTCCCCCCCTCCCCCAGGAAGAAAAAGTCAAAGGTAACAAAATTTCAGATGGACTTTGATAGGGACAGAGAGCAAACACACTTTTAAAATTGGTTCTATTTTGTTAAATAAGGTTTCACCTAAAATGTTATTTCTTATACTCCCTTTGATTGATCATCTTTATGGTTATTAAATTTCTAATAAATTTTAAATAATTGGTTAAATAAACATTATCAAGTATCTGCTTTGTGCAAAGTATTGGGGATGCAAAGTCCTTTGCCCTTAAATTTTTATTGGGGAGGATAAGCTCCATCATGTACTACTACTGTTACAACTACAACAACAACAACAACAACTACTACTACTAGGATCCTATGACTACTGTTTCGTAGATACTAAGGCACATCATGGGATGCAGTACTCTTTTCTTACAATGTTAATTATGAGTAACATAATCTAAGACTGCCATGAAAATAATATTATGAAAATAATTCTTATTGTTTTTCAGTAGGTACAGAAAATCACAAAAGGTGTACTAGAAAATTATGGTTCAGATTTAAGAAATGATAGAACAAAGACTTGTTAGGCTAACCTTAATACATGCTTCTAAGTGCCTCAGACAAGATTTAAACTCATTTTTCTTACTTCATGTCTAGTGCTTTACCCACTTTGCCATGTAGTGGCCTCCTTTTCATGCAGTCCAAGTAGAAGACTATCAATTAAAAAGACTCTATCAATTACTGTTATAGTTAATGTACAGTTAGGAAACTCCTACTAATGCAAGTGGGCAACTGTTCAGCAACTTGTGGTTTTAGAGAGTTGCCTTTGTTTTTTAAACATTTAATGTTTGTGTAAATTATGAGAGAGCCTTTTGGACTGGGCTAACATTGACTATTTGAAGGTTCTTATTGTCATGGAATCATAGGATCATAGAGTTGGAAATAACCTTAGGGACTATTTGGTACAACTATATTTGAATGAAATCCTTCTCTATGATATTCCTGAAAAGTAACCATCTTTTGCTTTAACAGCCTCCAATGAAGGGGAACCTGAGACAACCCATTCTTTTAATAGACTATTAGGAAGTTTTTCCTTACATCAAGTCTAATTTTTCTTGTTGAAACTTTCATGCCATGCTCCTAATTTTGCCCTCTATGGCCAAATTGAACAAGTTCCCTAGTCCTAAATGGTTTTCACAGGATGTACCTATAGTATATTAGTGTTTCTTTAGGTATGCTGTGAAGCTTTGGATTTTTTTTGGCAGATAAATAAAAATTTATAAATAATTTTAATATGAATTTTACTTATCTGACATATAGAATGGTAAAGATAATATTTGCAAAATAAAACTTGCCTGTTAAACATACACAGTAACCTTAAAACATATTAGACTTTGAACTCACAAAGAACTTAACAAAAATGACTGCCTTTATTCATTCATTCATTCATTTATTTATTTATTTGTTTTTTTGCTAGGCATTGGGGTTAAGTGACTTGCCAGGGTCACACAGCTAGTAAGTGTCAAAGTGTCTGAGGCTGCATTTAAAGTCAGGTTATCTTGACTCCAGGGCTGGTGCTCTAGACACTGCACCACCTTGCTGCCCCTAATGACTGCCTTTATTGAAGAGAAACCACACATGGGTTGGGCTTCCTACTCTCTGAGTGTTGCCAACTGTATGTTCAGCATACTGTGATTCCTCAAAGAAAAGAATACTGTGCTGTGAGCAAAACAATTTTTTTTTTGCTTACAAACCACTGTCCTACTTTCTCTGCCTATTTTAATGTAGCCCAAGATTGCATTAGCTTTTGGATTTCATATCACACTTTTGCCATATCATTAAAGTTACAGTCCACTAAAACGCTGATGTATTAAAAATAACCAACTGTCTAGGCTGTCTTGTCTCTCTTGTGTTTGAGAATTTAAACCCAAGTGTAAAGCTTATATTTAGCCCTGTTAAATTCTGTCATAATAGATTTAGTGCAGTGTTCTTTCAGCTCAGTGTTTTTAGTTTTAAAGCTATTTTAGGAGTTTAGAGCTTGACTTTGTCATCCAGAGTGTTAGTTATCCCTCCCAGCTATGTATCCTTTACAAATTTGTCAAGCATATCATTTGTACCTTCATTCAGCTCATTGATAAAAATTGAAATACCTCTAGGGCCAGGCATGAATCCCTGGGATGATTCACTGCAGACCTTGTTCCAAATTGGCATTTATATCATTAATAACTATGATCTTTGTTAGAACATTCAACCATTTTCAAGTCCACCCAATTATGCTATAATCTTAGCCTATTTGTTCAACTTAGTATTATTTTATTCATTTGTAATTGGCACATGAATTAGCTGTCCCTTAAATAATAGGTGCTTTTATAAATATGGGTGTAGTATTTTTTTTTTTTAAAGTTACTTTGGAGGTCCTCAGAAGATGCAGGATGATGTAGGGAAAAGAACCGTAGACGGTTTTAAAATACGTGGATTTTGTCTTGCCTGTGTTGTTGTGTGACCTAGGGAAAAATCACTTAATGCTGCACCTCATTATCCTTATCTGTAAGGACATAAGCATTTTCTTCATAAAACTTGCCCAGCTGCCATATTTTCCTTTTTCTGTTGAGAGTACTACCATTGTGCCCAAAATCCTTGACTCTTCTTTCTTTTTCATTCCCTTCCATTCAATTAGTTGCCAAGTCTTTTGATTTTATCTTCATAACTTCAGCTCACATTCATCCATAGTCATTAACCTAGTTCAGACCCTTGTCACCAATTGCTTGGACTATTGTATAACCTCCTAATTGTGCTTCTTGCTTTCAGTCTCTTCTCTCTCCAGTCCATCCTCTGAACAGCCACCAAAATAATCTAAGGTAGGGGTCTAACCATGTTACTCTCCTGGTTAAAAGCCCTGTGGTCTTTAAGGTAGACTGCAAATACCTCATCCTAGCATTTGAAGCACTTCATAGTCTGACTCAGAACTGCCTTTCCAACCTTTTCTCAGATATTCTTTCAAATAATTTAATATCCCAACTACCCAATCTGCTCAATTCATTTTTTTAAACAGTGCTTTTTAAAAATTCATTTTGAACTTAAATTCAAAATGACAAAAAAAATTGCCATGTACATAGCACAATATAAAAAGAGGATTCAATATAAAACCATGAATTTCCTTTTCATACTGTTTACTTTTTTAAACTATGTAATAAATATTATATAATTTCCAAAGCTACCCTGTTTTTCTGTGCTTCCTTTTAAGTTTTCTTTTGTTCTCTACTGTGCACTTTTTATTTTTTTCTCCTTCCTTCCCCACACTGACTTAGAGAAAGCTACCATTAGACACAAAAATGTGATCTTTTGAGGTCTTTTGTAGTTGATTTGAGTATTTATAATACTCAAAATAGCAAAAAAGTTATTCTTAGAGCAATATTGCTGTTACTGTGTGCAACATTCTCTTGGTTCTGCTCATTTTGCTTTTCATTTTTTCATGCTAGTCTTCCCATGTTTTTCTAAAATCAACCAGCTCATTATTTCTTATGGTACAGTAGTATACCATCACAATTATATACCACAGCTTGTTTAGCCATTCTCCAGTTGAGGGGCATCCTTTCAATTTTCTGTTCTTGCCACTACAAAGACAGCTGCTGTAAATGTTTTAGAACATAAAAGTTCTTTTCCTTTTACCCTGATCACCTTGGGAACCAGACCTAATAGTGTTATTGCTGGGTCAAAGGGTATGCACAGTTTTATAACTGTTTGGGGATAATTCCAGGTTGTACTCAAATGGTTGGATCATTTCACAGTTCCAGTAATAGCAAATTAGTGTCCCGATTTTCCCACATCCCTTCTAACATTTGTTGCTTTCCCCTTCTTATCTGCTCAACTCTTAATGACCACTCTTTTACTCTATCTCAGCTATAGTCTTGATCTTTCCATCATTAATAAGTGCTGCATTTCCATAAATGAGAACTCTAATATCCTTTATCTAGTCATAATCTTTGATCATTCCATCTCTTCCTAAACTCTCACAATCTTATGCTACATTCTCCTTTACATGCTCTGTTGTCCAGTCACATTGGCCTCCTGTTTCTCACATAAAATGTTCCTTCTCTTTTCTCTGCCTTGATACTGCCTTTCCATATTTTTTCTGCTTATCTGCCTCTTGGAATTACTTGGTTTCCTTTTATAGGAAGCCTGTCTTGATATATTCAGCTACCATTGTCTTCCTATCCAAGAGTACTTCGTTTCTACTTTCTGTGTACCTTGTGTAAATATGTTGTTTTTCCCACTGGGGGAAGAGAACTTGAGTGTAGGGACTGTTTCAATTTTGTTTTTGTATTCCTAGCACTTAAGCTCTGTGCCTGGTCTATCATAAACTTTTAATAAATGCTTGTTGTCGTTTTCAGGGGTCATTTCCTGGACTACTTCTCCCCATTGAGCCTTTACTTGTATTGGAGAAAACATCTAGGCAAAACTTTATGGATAATGCACCTCATCTCACAGTGTATGTTGTATTTCACTTGTAGTTACCAACCTTTCTACAGGGATGAGAGAAATGTTTCATCCTCTTCTATGAAACCAAGATTAGTCATTATAGTTAATCTAAGTTCATCTGCCTTTTAGTGTTTTTTGTTTGTTTGTTTTTGGTTAGGCAGTGGGGTTAAGTGACTTGCCCGGGTCACACAACTAGTAAGTGTTATGTGGCTGAGGCTGGATTTGAACTCAGGTCCTCCTGAATCCAAGGCCAGTGCTCTATCCACTGCGCCACCTAGCTACCCCTAGTGTTTTGTTTTGTTTTTTTAACCTACTGTATTTATTGTGTATTCTGTTCTCCAGGTTTTGTTTTCCTCAGATTGGTATTCCATTTTCTCTTTAGGTTAAGCCTATTTAAATTTCTCTAGTTATGAAATGGGAAATAGTAATTTTCAAGAGTAATATGAAACTCTTGAAGTCCTTGGGTAGCCCTTGTGTTATAGTAGCTATTAGCTTCATACCATAAGCATAGTGATGCACAAATTGGGAATTCAGTGACACACTGCAACTGAAACCACTCCTGTAAAATGCCTCATTGATGTGTCTTGTTGCTCATCATACAGATTTATTCAAAATAGTTTGGCTTTAATATTGGGGGGGAGGAGTTTTAAAAAATAGTATTGATGTCCTGTTTGCTAGAAAAATTCTGTTTTTGTTGAAATGGAACTTAAAAAAATAGGAGAGGGAAATCAGCATCACCACCTCCTAAAGGCATTCCAGCTCTGCATACAAGGTTGGGTTATTAATGCATGACCTCTTCTGGAATTAATTTACCATTACAAGACTTCTTGATTAATGAATGAGGAAAAATCTAAGCTGTGTGTATAAAAGTACACATTTGATTGCTTGTCTTATCCATGGGGTAAGCACCTGATATATGATGCCTGGTACATAGTAGACACTTAATAAATGCTTGTTGACTTGCCTTCAGAGACTAAAGTAGAGTGCCCAAAAGTCTGAAAAAATGAAAACAATTGTTGGAAGATTATTTTAGTGGCATCTTTTCTTCTAATCATTGAGAACAACAGTTATATTTTACATAGGGAATTGTTTCTTTGTTGGCATAGCAATAATTTTCTGAGACAGGCTAAGTATATTAATTAAATACCCCTAGATTTTTTTTTTTTTTTTGGAAAAGGACGGATTCATTTTAGTCTCTATTCATGCTTTCATCTCTCCTTCTAGTCTCAGAGGGGAAGGTATCTCTCAAGTAAATTGAATCCCTCCACTAGTGCCCTTGATCCCATCCTTCTCTGACTTCTCATTGTCCTTGCTCTAATAACTCCCTCCTTATTATCTTTGTTTTCTACCTCTTTAATACCTTAACACCTATTGCCTTTAACTTTGTTAAGGTCTGTTATATTTGGAAAACTCTCAATCCTGCAGCCTTTTATAGTTATTGACCTGTTTTTCTTTTTTTCACTACCAGACTCTTCATTGAATCATATTTATGGTCTCTATCCCTTACACTTTTTCAAAATTTCTATTTGGCAAAACTTGGGGGAGAAGGGTGCTATAAGATACCTAAAAATCAGCATCACCTTTTTAAGAGTTTTCATTTGAATAACTATTTTTCTCTTCATGCTTTAGTCTTAATAGCTATAATTTCTGGTGCATATCTTGACCTTGAACTACATTCAGAAAAATCCATTCTTCAGGTGCTTC
Organism: Vombatus ursinus; assembly: GCF_900497805.2. Lineage (NCBI taxonomy): Eukaryota > Metazoa > Chordata > Mammalia > Diprotodontia > Vombatidae > Vombatus > Vombatus ursinus. The sequence continues at coordinate 19,811,806 of NW_020954751.1, read as the reverse complement.
CTCATCCTCTGTTTTGTTGATTATTATCCCCTAACTTCTTCCCCCTCTACTGAAACTTTTCCCTTGCAGAAAACTCCTTATAGTCAAATCCCAGTAGCCTCTTATTAATTCTAATTCTTGACATCTCTACTATATCTGACACCTTTGACTACTTCTACTTTGACCTCATTCCCTTCAGGTCCTCTTAATTATTTTGTTTCTCCTTTCTATTTTCTTTTGACTCTTCATCCTCTTCATCCTTTGTCTTTCCCCCCTGTTTGTGAGAGTTCTCTGTGCCTCAGTTCTTGGACCTCTAACACATCTCTTTGTATTACTGTCTTAGGAGAATATTCATACTTTCTCATTTGTATAGATGGCATTTAAGGTTTGGAGAGTGTTTTATGTACATTATTTCATTTTAGCATTAGAACCAGCTTATTACAAGCTAAAAACTTACAATTCATTCCTCAAACATTTAAATGCCTGCCATGTGCCTAGAACTCTTTCTATTCTATGGGAAAGATACAAAATACAGATAACACTGAGGCTTCTACCATCATGGAATTTACAGTCTAATACTAAATTGGTCCCTCCCCTTTCTTCCTTATAGCCAGTTAATCACCAAGTATAATCATAAAAGTTAGAGATAACAGGGACCTTTAGAAATTATCTAATCTAATCCCCATACTTTGCAAATGAAGAGAAATGATTTGATTAGATTCAAACAAATAGCAAGTTAATAAGCAGAATTGGAATTTGAACTTAAGTCTTCTCACTCCAAATTCAGTGTTCTTTCCACTACTCTTTTATGTCTGTTTTAAGGTTTAACTTTAGAATATCTCATTAGAATGTCTTATTAGAGGCAAGTTGCTTTAGTAGATTGATTCCTGGTTTTTGGTTCAAATTGTTCCCGACAATAGCAGTGTGACCCTGGGCAAAATAATTTAACCTCTTTTGGCCTTAGTTTCTTCATCTGTCAGATATGGTGATTGGATTTGATGGTCTTAAAGTCCTTTTCCACCTTTAAATCTTTAATCTATGTGTATTACTTCCTTTTTATCCCTAGGACTGTCCCCTACTGTGTTCAAGCAAACAAACTGCATTTGAATTGTCTGGTTCAGTTCTAGAAGGAACATTAGTACCCTGGCTATCTAGAAGAGGAGTGGAGTGGGTGGGAACTGAAAGTATTTTATACTAGGAGGTTGAAGGTATTATTGGTAAAATTTAACTTGTAGAAGAGATTTGCAAGAGGAGAATAGAATGGATATAGTAGCTGACTTTTGACAATTAAAGGGTTGTCATGTAGAAGGAGGTATTAGACATTTTCTAGTGAAAGGATTGATGAGATAAATATGATGGTCATAGAAATTTAATCTAGAAAGTAGTCTGTAAGATACAGCATGTAGGAAGGTTGAGACTAATTAAGGAGGAAACACGAGTGACATAATGAGGACCTGGATTAAATATGATCATACAGCTTCTGATTGACTACAAATGTGGAACCATAAGATGATTGTTGCTTTTTTCCCTGTTTCCTTTCTGTTTTCATTTTAATATGGTTATGATTTGAATGGTCTGAAATAAAACATGTTAGTACATGCTACATAATCTACTTATTGTAATAATTTACTCCCAAATAACTTAATTTTAAAGAGGTTTATTGCATGTTATTCAAGTATCTAGTTCCTGGTTTGCTATTTTTAAGTCTTTTATATTTTTCATTCCATACTCCTGTTTAATAAAACACAGTGACAAAGTAAAGTAGACTTGAACAATCCTGAATTTTTTCTTCTTTCAACAATTCTCTTTTTGTTTCTTTTGTTCATGAAGAACAACCAGTTAGAATAAAAGACTGCATATAAGCTTCAGGACTGATTTGTGTTCCTGAGAAAAAGCAGGTTAAGGGATGTGGCTGGACAAATGATACAGAGGTATTCAGTTTACATTTAGAATTTCCTTTGTTTTCAAATCAGGGATTTGGGGCTTTTTACTTTGACTCACAGGAGAGTTGAATGTCATTATATTCCCATTAAATGAGAGGTATGTTGAGATATACCACAGCAGCTTTCCCAGACCTATTCATCCCTCCTCAAGGCTTCCCTTCTCCCTGTTCTCTCATCCAAGACTCCCACTGAGCTGTTTCATTAGAAAAATTGAGGCCATTCGCTATGAGCTTGCTCTTCTTCTCTTCTCACCTCGCGTCAGTCAGACGCCTTTTCTCTCTATCACTTCTTTCACCCCTCTCTCACATGAAAAGGTGGACTTTTCTTTGCCATGCACAAGTAATCCTGTTCCATCCTGTCTTTTCCAGCAGATTACCCCCTCTATTATCTCCTTTCCCACTAATCTTTCCCTGTCTACTGGCTGTTTTCTTGCTGCTCACATACTCATTTCTCTCTCAGTTTTAAGAAACCCTCACTTGATCTGTTCATCCCTGATAGCTATTTCCTATTTCTCTCCTCCTTTCATGGCTGCACTCCTTGAGAAAGCCATCCACAATTGGTGCTTCAACTTCCTTTCTTTTCCTTTTTTTTAAAAACTGTGCCATTTGGCTTCCAACCTCACTATTCAATTAAAACTACTCTCTCCAAAGTTACCAATGAACTCTTAATTGCCAAATCTAATGGCTTTTTCTAAATCTTCATCCTTCTTGAAATTTTCAGCCATTTACACTGTGGATTAAACTCTTCTTGATACTACCTTCTTTCAAGGTTTTAGTGACACTCTTCTTTCCTAGCTCTCCTTCTACCTGACTATTCTGTCTATATCTCTTTCTCTGGATCTTCTTCATCCAAGTAATGACTGCTAACAGTAGATGTCCCCAAAAGCTTTGTCAGGGATTGGCTCTTTCCTCCCTTCCTCCTTTCCTTCTTTCCTTGTTTCCTTCCTTCCCCCCTTCCCCTCTCTCCCTTCCCGCTCTCTCCTCCTCCCTTACCTCTCCCACTTCCTCCCTTTCTTCCAGCTCCTCACTAGAGGTCAACACTTGACACAAACATGTATGTGGAACCATACATATGTTCTTCCATATTTCATTTCTTTCTCTGGAGGTGGGTAGCATCTTCCTTTGTAGGTCCTTTGTGGTTGATTTGAATATTCGTATTACTCAGAATACCCTAGTCATTCACAGTTACTCTTCAAACAATATTGCTGTTACTATATACAACTTTCTCTTGGTTCAACTCATTTTACTCTTCATTATTATGTAAGTCTTTCCATGTTTTTCTAAAATCAACCAGCTCATTTCTTATGGTACAGTAGTATTTCATCTCAGTCATGTACCATAACTTATTCAGGTTTTCCCTAGATGATGGTCATTGTATTCCTTCAGTTTCCAGATCTTTACCACCATAAGGAGAGCTGATATAAATATTTTAGAATGTATAGGTTCTTTTCCTTTTTCCCAGATCACTGTGGGAAAGAGACCAAAAATAGTATTGCCAGGTCAAAGGGTTATAACTCCTGAGGCATAATTCAAGGTTGCTCTCCTTGTCTTCTTTCTTATTTATTTTTTGTTAGGTTTGTCTAGTTCTGAGAAGGTTCAAGTCCTCCACTATTAATAGTTTTGCTATCTATTTCCACTTGTAATTCATTAAGTTTTTCCTTTAAAAATCTGGATACTATAGCAGTTGGTGCATATGTATTTAGTAATGATATTACTTCATTATCTATGGTTCCATTTAACATAATGTAGTTTCCCTGTTTATCTCCTTTAATTAATCTATTTTATCTTTAACTTTGAAATCATGATTGCTATCCCTTCCTTTTTTTTTTTTTTTACATCAGCAGAAGTGTAATAAATTCTACTCCAGTCCTTAATTTTTGCTTTATGTGTGTGTCTCATTTTTAAGTGTGTTTCTTATAAACAATATATTGTTGGGTTTTAGTTTTTGGTTCATTCTGCCATCTGTTTCCATTTTATGGGTGAGTTCATCTCATTTTCATTCAAAGTTACAACTATTAGTTGTGTATTTCCCTCCATCCTATTTTTCCTCACTGTTTATTCTACCAGACCACCACTCTGGGGGGGTTAGGTCCTTTCTAATGTCCTCCCAAGTTGTCTTAGGCTGGACCACTGCTTTACCCCAACTTTTAATTATTTCTGCCACTTTAAAATTCGCTTTGAGGCATTATTTTAAGTTGTTTAGGGGGGAATTTGGGAGAGGCAGGTAATTTCCTGCCTTATTTAGCCATCTTTCCACAGTTCCTCCTCTTCCTTTCAACCTCTATACTGTTTTCATTCAGTGAGCTCATCGTCTGTCATTAATTCAATTATCATCTCTTTGCAGATGATTCTCAGATCTGTTTATTCAACCTTAACCTCTCCTCTGACCTTCACTCTTTCATCTCCAACTACCAGTTAGAGTCTCGAACTGGATGTTCCCATAGACATCTTAAACTCAACATGTCCAAAAGTGAACTCATTATCTTTCTCCTCAAGCCTTCCATTCTTCGTGCATTTCCTATTATTGTAGTGGGTATCATAGCTCTCCCACTAGGCTCACAATGTAAGTGTCATGCTTATTCCCACACTCTTACCTCCCATACCCAATGTATTGTCAAGTCCTATTGATGCTACTTTTGCAACATCTCTTAGATATGCCCAGTTCTCTCCTATGATAATTTCAGTACTTAGGTGCAGACCCTCATCATTTCATGTCAGAACTGTTGCAAGAGCTTGCTTGTTGGTTGACTCCCCACCCCAGTTCCTTTTCCACTTGCTGTCAAATTGATCTTTCTAAAGTGCAGATGTGACCATCCTCCCTATTCAGTAGACTCCAGTAGCTTCCTTTTCTATTTTGTCCTCTCAGATAGAATATAAAACTGTTTGGTTTTTAAAACCCTTTATATAACCTGGCCGCTTTTTATCTTTCCTGTCTTCTTTTGCTTTACTAACCTCCATGTACTCTGCAATTGAGTGATGCTGACCTCTTTGCTGTTCCTTATGCAAGACATACCATTTTCCAAATGGGTGAATTTAAATTGGCTGTTCCCAATTCCTAGAATGCTTTATCTTATTATCTTGACATCAGGAAGAAGTCTTTCCTGGTCCTGCTTAATGCTAGTGCCTTCCCTTTTAAAATTTATCGTGTGTGTGTGTGTGTGTGTGTGTGTGTGTGTGTGTGTGTGTGTGTGTTCTTTGTACATAGTCATCACCATGTTTTCTCCCCTATTAGAATATGAGATCACTGAGGGCAGGAACCAGGTTTTTGCCTTTTATTGTATTACCAGCATTTAAGCACAGTACCTGACACATAGGAGGTGCTTAATAATTTGTTTGTTGAATTGAATGGATTTGAATTTTCACAAAGTGTACCCATTGTTGCTCGTTCTGTCTTCAGAAATCAAGCAGCACAAGTCTTAATTTCTCCTTTTAGGTCCTTTTAGCTTTAAATCTATGATCCTGTGAGCCACATGTCAACTTTTCAGTTATTTGAAGGTGGCCATGATGTTTCTACGTGGTACCCCAAACTGAACACAGTATTCCAAAAGTAGAGAATAGTGGCACTCTCATCTCCCTTATTGTGGATTGTAGTTTTATTAAACCTAAGATACAATGAGTTTGCATTTAAATGTAGCAAAGCACATATATCATCTCTCCTCTCCACCACCCCTTTCCCCATTATCCACTGTATAAAGAGCACAGTGAAAAATAATTTTAGATAAAAAAGTTCTTGCCCCCAAGGAGATTATAGTTTAATTAGGGTAATGAAACACAGATACTTCTAATTAAAAATTTTACAAGTGCACAATGTTCTGTGATCATGTAGAATGATGGCTGGAGGGAGGTGGAAATGTCAATGGTGAAAAGTAGGTTATGCAGATTTAACTTATTTTACGTTTTCTTTACCGTGATGTGTTCTTATGCATAATTACTCCTTGGCAGGGCAGATTCCTAGCTAACCCATAGAAAGTGTGTTAATGCACCTAATGTTTAGTACTACTGCTATTTCAACTATACCTTATCTACATTTATATTGTTTTTATGGGAAAATGCTTTGCTGAATACCACCTAAAGATGCCAGGAATAGTTTCTCTCACCTTAGCAATAGGTTTCCCCCCAGCAGTGAGGCATTATCTTATTGAGGTGTAGGGTGTATACTGGAAACTTGTTATCTATATCTGCCTACGAGAAAGTAGCTTTTAGAAGTTGATCAAACTCCAGGTATTTTGAATTGGGGGGAAGCTACCATGGATTTGATGTGGGCTTCTGATTTTTTGTGTATACTGTTTGAAAGTTGAGTCTTCATAAATTGGAGATCTGTGTCCAAACATTTCAGCATTGTATATTGTTAGATTTGTATTTTATAATGCAGTACTATGCTATGAAACAATCCTATAATGTAAAGAACTTTGACAACATGTAATTGAATTGAATTTTAATTTTAAAAGCTGAAATAAGCCTCTTACTCTTGAGAGTGATAAGTTGAATGATTGACATTTTGAGTTGCCTGATGAGAACAGTGCGAGAAATTATTTGTAAAAATGTTAACTCCCTGAACTAGTGGGTTGTATAGTAAAAATAAATTAGAATGAACAAATCAGTTTATTGGCTTACCCTCTTTTGATACAGATTTTTTTGCCAGTATTCATGAGTTGCTCTGTGCAAAGAAGTTTTATCATCTGGTAGCTATTCTTTTGGTGCTTAGCCTTTCCAAACTTAGCTAGGTAGGCTGATGCTTAAATAAAAGACGCATTCTGCTGCTGAGCATTTACTCAGACTTTCAGCTTGATTGGACCTACCAGAGCTTTGAAAACCCAGAGTTACTTGTGCCACAGTGAGGGATAGGTTGCAGTAATAGCATTAGAGTAAGAAAAGTAGAGTAATTTCAGAGAGTGTATATAGATAGAACATTTTAAAATATAGTTGAGCTTTTATTGAAGTTATACTGCTATAGTTTCTAATTGAGATGTTAGGTTAAGCTTGTTATGAAACCTTTACTGATAACATTTTAAGACTTAAAATAGTATAAACATGCAGTTAAATTTTAGTATTTAACACACATTTCATTAATTAATTTGACTTCTAAAACCAAATCAGATACTTGGCCATCATGAAATGTCCAAATTTTTGACAAAGTGTTTTTCTTATGACTTTTTTTTTTGTTTTGTTTTACTCTAGAAGCTTGTTTAATCACTTCAAATATTTGGGTGGCAGTATAAGAGATGCAAACTTTGTATTGAAACTTAGAAGAATATCAGATGTTTTAAGACTTTAAAACATACCTTCAAGAACACTGGGCCTGAAGGTTTCATAATGAATAATGTATTCAGTTTAACTTTTCTCATCTTGTTTCCATTTGGTGTCTGAACCAATAGGTTATCCTATAGAAGTGTATGGAAACACTGTGGTATGATAGCTGTTATTTGTTCATTTTTATATAACTGAGCTGGGGCTTGTCTTTAACTGTCCTATCCTACAAAGTGTCTGTCTTCAATGAGCAATAATCAAATAATTGTATTGAATGTTATAGAATAAGTAATTTAAAATTTGGTATGAGATGTATACATATAATTTATAAGGCATAATTAGCTTTATTTTTTAAAGTTGTCTTTTTCCAAAGTTTGTATAGAAGCAGAGTAATATTTCAGAATTTTCTTTTTCTTTTTTTTTTTTTTAAACAACAGATAGAGGGACAAGAACAGAAACACCAGCACTGGCTATAGGTAAGTAAAGCTTTGTGGATATATTATTATTCAAATGTACATCAAAATTTAAGATTATTACTTAATTATAGTTTAAAGGAAAATTTCCACTCTTAACTAATTTAGAACTTACTAAAAAAATGCTATTTACAGAGAACCAGCTTTTTTGAATTTTTGGCTTAAAGTAGGAAATATAGTAATGAAACTAAATTTATTGCAACTTTTTTTTTTTAATCCTGCTTTCTTTAGAAGTGGGAGGGAAGCAAGTTTTTCTTGATAACTGAATTAATTTCAACACCCTTTTAGCTGTAAATAATACAGTTGCTAAGGGAAACTCAAGTTTTGTACTTTTTAAAGTTCTGCTTTTCCTGTTGGAGAGCTGATATATCTATATATATACATATATATGTATATATATATGTGTATGTGTACATACATACACATACCCACACACACACATGCACACATACACCCATAGACACACACGCGCGTGTGCGCGCACACACACACGAACACACACACACACACTCTCACACTCTTAATTGAAAGACCAGATAACTTTTGTCTTGATTAAAATTTAACTTGATGGTGGTTTTGGGTCTGTGTTTACTTATTTCTCGATTTAAAAAAAAATCATTGCTCTGTAGGTATGTTTCAAATTCATTCATTTGAACAGAAACCTAGACTCCATTTTGAATCTTTTTCTTATCTCTAGTCCTCATTTTCTTCTCTTTTCTTTCCTTTTCTTTTCTTTTCTTTTCTTTTCTTTTTTTTAAGTGACTTGCCCAGAGTCACACAGCTAGTGAGTGTTATGTTTCTGAGGCTGGATTTGAACTTAAGTCCTCCTGACTCCAGAGCTGGTGCTCTATCTACTGTGCCACCTAGCTGCCCCCCTTTATTTATTTATTTATTTATTCATTTTTTTTAGACTAGTCCTCATTTTCACATCTTACACCAGGGATGTTAAAGTTTTTAAACCCCCTACTAGTCAATTCATTATGGCAAGTGTGGTAGCTATTTAGATGTTGTTTAAAAAATTTAATCACCTTATTCGTACCATGTATCAAAGCCCAATGTCAAGTGGGTGACCTGGTTTTCCATTACTAATTTACTGATATTTATTCACACCACAAGTATCTCTTCAGTCTGCTGTGAAATCATGCATTGTATATTTAATAATTTGATGAGAAATTTCTTTTTTTTGTTGTTCTTTTATACTTTTTCTCCAGTATGTAATTTTTAAAATTATGGGTATTGTTTGTACTTGACCCTTAATAGCCTGAGTTATTATTTTGAAGAAGTATTAGTTAATAGCCATAAAAGTTAATTGACTTTATGTTCTAAATAATTATTTAGTATAAATCTTTAAAACTTTTCCCTACATTTTTTGCCCTTTATTGAAATTTTGGTCTCAGGGCAGCAGTGGTAAACAAAGAATATTTTCCTCAGTTACATTAATATGAAAATAATAAACTATGTTCACTGTAGTAGATCTTGAACAGAAGAATTATAATGCCTACCCAAATATGTTGCACTTGAGATTTGTACTTGTGGTACAAGACCTTTGTTAGTTGATCAGTATACGGAAAATTCTTTCAAAGAGTGGTCCAGTTTCATCAGTGTGGGCACTTCTCTGCAATACAGATTGCAACTCATCCAAATGTTAGTAGAAGGTTTCCTAACTTCTGTGGCCAAAAATTGTTCATTTGTTAACTTATATTATGATGAAGAGCCTCTCCAGTCTTAGCTAAGTTGGTTCTCAGGTGACAAGACTACATACTTGAAATCTGTCTTGATAGAATGTCACTGACACTATGTTGGTGTATATTCTTCAGGAAAAGCTCCTAGGTAGTCTTGTATGATGGAAAGAAACCTACCTATCTGAACTAATAATAGTCAGGAGTCTTCTTTTCTCAGCTTTGATAGTAATTAACTTCACAACTTTGGATAGGCCACTTATCCTCTTTGAGTTTCATTTGTAAAATGAGGGTGTTCAATACAGTAATCTCTAATGGTCCCCTCTAGCTCTAAAGTTTTATGATTCTAGTAATTAATAATTAATTAATCTTTTGTTTCTGGGATTCTAATGTAGAAAAGCCAGTGTTATATAGCATGTAACAATTGTATGGGACGACATCAAGTCCCTTTGATACTGACCTTATAAAACATTTTTGTTTTCAAAAAACTTTAATTTGAGAATTTATTAATTGCAGTTACCTTGTCAGAGAAATTCTTGATGTTGAAGTATTTCCTGATAGAAATGGATTAGACTAGAATTGTGTAATAGTTCTATTGTATTTAATCTGTTAATCATTCAAGATGGAGCTTACATTATCCACAGTTTATTTAATTTAATTTTATTTTATTTTGGTTAGGCAGTGGGGTTAAGTAACTTGCCCAGGGTCACACAGCTAGCAAATGTCAAGTGTCTGAGCTGAATTTGAACTCGGGTCCTCCTGACTCTAGGGCCGGTGCTCTATTCACTATGCCCCCTAGCTGCCCCCTTTATCCACACTTTAGATCCTCTAAATAAATTTCCAATAGAAGAATTTTCAGAGGTCTTTGACATCATCTTCATCAAAGACACAAGCAGGAGTTTTACTCAGTGACAAATATTTATTGAGAATCTATTGTGGGCATGGCACTGTGTCACAGGTATTGTGGTAGATATAAAGAATACTGAGTGTCCCAGTAGGTTAGTGATATTGTTGGGGAAATAAAGAATAGACATGTTTAAGTTAAAGCTGTGTGTGGAAATACACCCATTTAAGTAGGCCTCTTAAATCTCTAGTAGAGATCTCCCAGGTTTGGGCAATATGAAGTAGGAAAGCAACTCTTAAATCTCATTTTTGCATTCTTCCTTGGAATTTGTTTCAAGACTGTTTAAAAAAAATACACTATTTTTAAAAATAAGTTTAGCTCATTTTACCCAGTAGGAAAGTAGTAGGGAAAGGGGTTAAGAGAAAGGAGCAAGAGAATAGAAATAAGAGGGAGGGTAGAATAAAAGAAATTGTGGTCAGAAGCAAAGCAGAGGTGGAGCCAAGATGGCAGAGGGAAAGCAGTGACTCGCTAGAGCTCTCCCCTAAACCCCTCCAAATAACTACAGAAAATGGCTCTAAACAAATTCTAAAGCAGTAGAACCCACAAAAAAACAGAGTAAAACAAATTTCCAGCCCAAGACAACCTGGATGGCTGATCGAAAGGGTATATCACGCCGGGCTGGGAGAGGAGCACAGTTTGGCATGGGCACGCAGGCAGCAGTGACCCTGGAGCAGGCCTCAGAGGACTGAATCGCGGGCAACTGTGGCAGTTTCCAGACTTCTTAACCCACGAATGCCAAAGACAACTTAGAAGGTCAGTGGGAAACGTCTGTGACTGTGGTGAGAGAAGAAGCTAGATCTCAGCCACCCCGAGGGCAGCGGCTGGCTTCTGAGCTTCTGGCCCACAGACTGAGGGGGAATTGAGTGGCTGATCAGAGGGGGATTGCAAGGATTTCTTTGCCGGGGCTGAGGCAGGAATCTCTTGCTTTGCCCATGCTTGGATCTGGGTCACAGTTCTGAGGGGTGGTCCTGGGGTAAGGAGGAGTGCTGGTGTGGTGGAGCTTGTTGTGGCGGTGGAGAGGAAACACCTCACCCCTTATCATAGCACCTTGGAATAACTGACACTATTCAAGTCCCTAGAAGTATCTCTGAAAACAGCTGTACAAACCCCCAAAGCTTGGGACAGTATGTTCTCCACATTGGAAGCAGACTCTTACCTTAACAAAGAGTTTAAAACAAACAGCCCAAAAAGAGTCAGACTGTATTATCTTACTTTGGTGACAAAGAAGATCAAAATGTACAACCAGAAGAAGAAAACAAAGTCAAAGCTCCTACATCCAAAACTTCCAAGAGAAATATGAATCAGTCCCAGGCCTTGGAAAAGGTCAAAAGGGATTTTGAGAAGCAAGTAAGAGAAGTAGAGGAAAAACTGGGAAGAGAAATGAGAGTGATGCAAGAAAATCATGAAAAGCAAGTTAACAGCTTGCTAAAGGAGACACAAAAAAATACTGAAGAAAATAACACCTTAAAAAATAGCCTAACCCAAACGGCAAAAGAGGTCCAAAAAGCCAATGAGGAGAAGAACGCCTTAAAAAGCAAAATTGGACAAATGGAAAAGGAAGTCCAAAAGATTACTGAAGAAAATACTTCCTTAAAAATTACAATAGAGCAATTGGAAGCTAGTGACTTAATGAGAAATCAAGACACTGTAAAACAAATCCAAAAGAATGAAAAATTAGAAAACAATGTGAAATATCTCATTGGAAAAACAACTGACCTGGAAAATAGATCTGGGAGAGAGAATTTAAAAATTATTGGACTATCTGAAAGCCATGATCAAAAAAAGAGCCTAGACATCATCTTTCAAGAAATGATCAAGGAAAACTGCCCTGATATTTTAGAACCAGAGGGCAAAATAGAAATGGAAAGAATCCACAGATCTCCTCTTGAAAGAGATCCCCAAAGGAAAACTCCTAGGATTATTGCAGCCAAATTCCAGAGTTCCCAGGTCAAGGAGAAAATATTACAAGCAGCCAGAAAGAAACAATTCAAGTATTGTGGAAACACAATCAGGATAACACAAGATTTAGCTGCTTCTACATTAAGGGACCGCAGGGCATGGAATATAATATTCCGGAGGGCAGAGGAGATAGGATTACAACCAAGAATCACCTCCCAGCAAAACTGAGTATAATTCTTCAGGGGAAAAAAATGGTCATTCAGTGAAATAGAGGACTTTCAAGCATTCTTGATGAGAAGACCAGAGCTGAATAGAAAATTTGACTTTCCAATACAAGACTTGAGTGGAACATGAAGAGGTAAACAGGAAAGAGAAATCATAAGAGACTTATTAAGGTTGAACTGTTTACATTCCTACATGGAAAGATGATATTTGTAACTCATGAGACCTTTGTCAGTATTAGGGTAGTTGGAGGGAAAAAATTATATGTATGTATATATACATATAGATAGATAAATAGATAGATGGAGGGCACAGGGTGAGTTGAAGATGAAGGGGTCATATCTGGAGAATAAAATTAAGAGGTGAGAGAGGATTCTACTAGGAGAAGGAGAAAGGGAAAGGTAGAATGGGGTAAATTATCTCACCAAAAAAAAAAAAACCAGAAAAGAAAAGGCCCTTACAGTGGAGGGGAACCGGGGAAGGTGAGAGGAAATGAGTGAATCTTATTCTCATAGAATTTGACTTAAGGAGGGTATAACATACACACTCAATTGGGTATGGAAATCTGTCTTACCATACAGGAAAATAGGAGGGGAAGGGGACAAGAGATTAGGGGTATGATAGAGAGGAGAGCAGATTGGGAAAGGGGGTAATCAGAAGCAAATACTTCTGAGAAGGGACAGGGTCAAAAGAAAGAATAGAATAAATGGGGGGGCAGGATAGGATTAAGGGAAATAGAGTTAGTTTTTCACAGCATGTCTACTATGGAAGTGTTTTGTATAACTGCACATATATAGCCTATATTGAGTTGCTTGCCTTTTCAATGAGGGTGGGTGGGGAGGGAGGAAGGGAGAAAATTTGGACCCCAAAGTTTAAAAAACACATGTTTAAAAAAATATATTTTCACATGTAACTGGGAAATAAGAAATACAGGAAATGGGATCCAGAAATCTATCCTGCCCTATAGGAAAATAGAAGGGGAAGGGGGGGAGAGATAGCAGGGAAAGCAGACTAGGGGAAGGGGTATTCAGAATGCATGCCATCTTGGAGTGGGGGGAGGGGCGAGATGGGGTGAAAATTTGGAACTCAAAATCTCGTGGAAGTAAATGTTGAAAACTAAAAATAAAAAAAAAGAAAAGAAAAAAATAAAGTACTAACTAAAAAAAAAATAACAGAAGCAAAGCAGATTGTTAAAGAGAGAGGACAGGGGGGCAAGGTAAAAGAGAGAAGGAAAGTAGAAGAAAATAGGATGGAGGAAGATACACAGTTAACAATCCTCACTGTGAATGTGAATGGGATGAACTTACCCATAAAACAGAAGTGGATAGCAGAATAGATTAGAAACCAGAATCCAGCAGTATTTTGTTTACAAGCAATGTACTTGAAATAGAAGTCTATGTATAGAGTTAAAATAGGGGGCAGGAGCCGAATCCCATTTTGTTTCAGTTTAAAGGAAAAAAAGTCAAGGGTGACAGTCATGATCTCAGATAAAGCAAATGCAGAATTATACTTAAAGAAATAAACAGTGAAACTACATTTTGCTAAAAGGTACCTTGGACAATAAATTAATATTAGTAGTGAGCATATTTGTACCAAAGAGCATTGTGGCATTTAAATAGGTTTGAGAGAAATAATTTCTGGGCAATTTAATTACTTTTTTAATAAGGCCATCATGTTTATTAATAAAAGGATGGTCATTTGGCCATCTCTTTTAGACCAAAGACCCCTCATGGTGGTGGGCTCACAGTTTATATGCCCTTCAAAGAGTAGGCATTCCTGAAGAGTGGTAATAAATACTGATTGGTTAACAATTAATGAGAAAATGAATATTACAATGAGAAGGTGGACTATATTATAGTCAGGGTCTTGGGGTATGTGACTTGGATGTATGACCACTTGGTCATAAAGACTTAACAATTTCCATATCACCTATCTGACAAAAGAGAGGATCCATATTTTTCCAGACCTGTCTGAGCAAACACAGTGAGCCCGAATGTACCCATTAGCCTCAACTTAGAATTTCTTTTACTGTCTGATTAGATCTTAGCCTGGGTACATCTTTGAGAGAGATTTCCCACACTGGTTGATTTCTGGATGGAGAAGTAGATTAGGGGAAAGACCTTGGTACTAATACAATAATTAGTTATTAATAAATAATCATTTCTCATACATAGCATCTAAATTCTTATGGGAAAAGTTAGTTGAGTTATAGGAAGAAATAGATAATAAAGCTGCCATATTGAGGGACTTCAATTTATCCCTCTCAGAACTAGATAAATCTAACCATAAAGTAAATAAGAAAAAAAATTAATGATTTGAATAGAATTTTTTAAAAAGTTAGATATGATAGGCCTCTGGAGAATGTTGAATGGAAATAGAATGGAGTATAGGTATTTCTCACCTCTGCATGGCACCATCAGAACCTTACAACCAAATGCAGAAAAGCAGAAATATTAAATGCATCTTTTCCTGACCATAATACAACATTCAGTAAAGGGCCTTGAAACATAGATTAAAATTTAATTGGAAACTGAATAACAATTTTAAAGAATGTGTAAGTGAAAGAGCAAATAAATCATAGAAACAATGAATAATTTCATTAAAGATAATGACAGCAGTGAGGCTACATACCAAAATTTGTGGGATACAGCCAAAACAGTACTTAGGAGAAAATTGTTGTCTCTAAAAATTTCATTAATAAAAGAGAGGGAGAACAACAAATTGGGCATACAACTAAAAAAAATAAGAAAACCAAAAAAACCCAAACAAACCACAATTAAGCACCAAATTAGAAATCCTGAAAATCAAGGGAGAGATTAACAACATTGAAAGTTAAAAACAAACACACATTGAACTAATAAAACTAGGACCTGGTTTTTTGAAAAACAAAACAAAGGGCACCTCAATAAAATAAACTATTGACTAATTTTATTTTTAAAAACAAAAGAAGAAAACCAAATTATCAGTATCAAAAATGAAAAAGATGAATTTATAGCTAGTGAAGAGGAAATAAAAGAAATTGTTAGGAGGTATTTCTTCCAACTCTATGTTAATAAGACCGACAATCTAAATGAATAGATGATACTTAGAAAAATATTAATTGCCCAGATTAACTGAACAGGAAATAGGATGCTTAACTCTGCCTTAGAAAAAGATATTGAATAAGACATAAATAAACTCCCTAAGAGGAGGAAAAAAACCCAGGATCAGATGGATTTACAAATACATTCCACTAAACATTTACAGAGAAATTAATTCCAGTACTACATAAACTATTTGAAAATATAGATAAAGGAATCCTACCAAAAATCCTCCTGTGGCATAAATGTGGATTTGTTATTAAACCAGGGAAAGTCAAAACAGAGGGAAAACTAGACCAATTTCCCAATGGAATATTGAGACAAAAATTATAAATAAGACACTAGCAGGGGAGATTATAGCCATATATCATAAAATGAACAGGCTGGATTTATACCAGGAGTGAAGGACTGAATCAATATTAGGAAAGCAATATACATAGTTGACCACATCAATCACAAAAACAACAAAAATTATATGATTATTTCAACAGATGGAGAAAAATCTTTTGACAAAATAAGCACCCATTCCTTTTAAAAACACAGGAATCAGTGGAACTTTCCTTAAAATGATAAACAGTATCTACCTAAAACCAAGAGCCAACATCATCTGTAATGGGGATAAGCTAGAAGCCTTTTTAGGAAGTCATGGGTGAAGCAATAATATCTATTATCACCATTATTGTTCATTATTGTTCCAGAAATGCTAACTATAACAATAAGAAAAGAAAAAGAAATTGAAGGAATAAGCATAGGTGGTGGGGAACAATATTCTCCTTTTTGCATTTGCTATGATAGTCTCCTTAGAGAATGCTAGAAAGTCAGTTAAAAAACTTATTGAAACAATGTATAATTTCAGCAGTGTTGCAGTATATAAAATAAATCCTTGCAAATCATCAGCATTTCTATATATTGCTAAAAAAAAAAAAAAAGCAACAACCTAGCAGGAAGAGAGAGAATGAGAAATTCCATTTAAAGTAACTACTAATAGTATAAAATACTTGGGAATCTATCTGTCAAGATGTACACAGGACCTCTGTGAACACAATTACTAAATAATCTTCACACAAATAAAGACATCTAAACAATTGGAGATATTATTCACTAATAGGTAGGCCAATCCAATATGATAAAAATGACACTACTACCAAAATTAATTTACTCAGTGTGATATCAATCAAACTACCAAAGGATTATTTTATAGAGCTAGAAAAATAATAACAAAATTCATCTGGAAGAACCAAAGATCAAGAATATCAAGGGAATCAATGAAAAAAAAAAAAATGAGAAGGTTAGGAGGCTTAGCATTACCAGATCTTAAACTAAACTACAAATCTGTAAACATGAAAATAATTTGGTACTGTGTTAGAAATAAAAAGGTTGTGATCATTGGAACATATTAGGTGCACAATATACCAAAGCAAATGAGCATATTCACCTACTATTTGATAAAGCCCGTGATTCCAGCTATTAGAGCAAGAACTCATTATTCGACAAAAACTGTTGGGAAAATTGGAAATTAGTCTGGTTAGAAAGTAAGCACAGATCAACATCTCACACCATATCTTAAGATAAAGTTCAAACGTTATTTAGACATAAAGGGGGATTAATTAAGCAGATTTGTGAATTATGGAAGAAATTACCTGTCAGATCTCTGGAAAGAGGAGGAGTTAATGACAAAATGAGAGTTTGAGATGTTCATGAAATGGATAATTTTAGTTACATAAAAAAGTTTTTGCACAAAGCAAGCCAGTACAGCTAGAATGAGAAGAAAAGCAGTAAACTGAGGGGGGAGGGAGTCTTTGTAGTAAGTTTATGATAAAGTCCTCATTTCTAAGATATGTAGGGAACCGAGTCAAATTCACAAGAAGTAGAGCCACTTCCTACTTGATATGAATAGGCAGTTTTCAAGGAAATCATGGCTATCAATAGTAATATGAAAAAAATACTTGAAATCACTAATAATTAGTGAAATCCAAATTAAAACAACTCTGAGCTACAACCTCACAGCCATCAGATTGGCTAAAATGACAGAAGAGGGAAATGACATGCTGGATGGGATGTACAAAAACAGGTGCACTAATGCACTGTTGGAGCTGTGAACTAGTGTAGCCATTCTGGAACTGTGCCCATAAAATTATTGAACTGTGTATACCCTTTGACCAAGCAGTGTTGCTCTTGGGTCTATACCCCAAAGAGATAAAAGAAAGAGGAAAAAGACCTACATGTACAAAAATATTTACAGCAGTTCTTTTTGTGGTATTAAAGATTTGGAAACTGAGGAGATTCCTATCATTTGGGAATGGTTGAAAAAGTTGTGGTATGTGAATATGTTGGAATACTATTGTACTGTAAGAAACAATGGGGATGAGACTTTACTGATATAAAGTGAAATGAACAGAATTAGGAGAACAATTTATATAATGACAGCAGTATTGTAAAGATAATTAACTTTGAAAGTCTTACTGTGATCAGTACCATGACCAATTCCAAAGGACTCATGATGAAACATGCTTTCCACATCCAGATAGAGAAATGATGGACTCAGAGCACAGATTGAAACATGTTTTGCATGGCAACATTTCTGAATTGGGTTTTATTTTTCTTGACTTCTCAGTGGGTGTGAGAGAATTTGGAACTGAAAATAAGATTTTAAAAAGAAAAATAGAAAAAAAATCCAGGTATCTAAAATACTCATATTTGGGTAGTATTGCCACTTCCTCAAGCCATTCTATCTTTACTGGGTCAGTTTGTTAATGAATGGCCTGTTTTGGATTTAATTTAA
Source organism: Vombatus ursinus (assembly GCF_900497805.2). Classification (NCBI taxonomy): domain Eukaryota; kingdom Metazoa; phylum Chordata; class Mammalia; order Diprotodontia; family Vombatidae; genus Vombatus; species Vombatus ursinus. Next base: position 19,793,599 of record NW_020954751.1, on the reverse strand, counting down.
TATTATATGACTTTGTTGTTAACAAATGAAGCAAAAACTTTTACCTGCATACATAACGTAAGAAGAGAAATATAAAATCATTGTCGTAACCTGCTTGATAATGTAAAGTCTATAGGATTTGACTATAATGGGCAATTTTGAGATTTCTTTCTGGAAAATGATAAGACTGTTTTTGCTTTTTAGTGCTTGTTAAGTACCTTCATTCACGAAGCATTGGACACTTGTTGAGAAACTCAGGACTATTTTTTCTCAAGCTAACATTTCCCCCTTGCTAATATTTCTAACCACATTAGAGGCAATTTGTCTCCACAACCTCACACCCCTCTTCACCACCTCCTCCAAAATAGGATTTTATTCTTTAATTAAAAACAAATCGGTAATACTTACAGGTTTCATTTTTTTCCCCCAGTCTATTTCCCATCAGTTTCAAATATTTTTAGGTTAAGACTTACCCTTTTGTATTCTTGTATTCATCATATAAAAATGAGTTGTCAGTCCCAAATTTGAATTTGATATATCCTACAAAAAACGAAAGAGTTCCCTTTTAGTCTTTTATGCTTTTTTAGTTCTTATGCATTATGAGACATATATTTTTAAGACTCTTATAATAAATCTTCTTGGGTACCCATATTCTAAACTCAGTCCTCTTTCAAAGTAAAGATCTTTAGAGAAACTTTGCCAGCAAACAAACCAAAGAAGGCAACATTCTAAAATAAAATAGAACCTAAGTATAGTGCCCTTTTATATATGATTAAATATACTTACATAACTTTGGCCATTTGAATTTTTATACTTTATGTAAATTTTCTTGTCTGTACTAGTTTTTAAGTTTTGTCTTCTCTTTTTCTGGAACACTAGTTACTTAATACATCAAGTAATGTCATAGATCCATCTCTGAGAGACTGAATTTATTAAATAAGAAATGTTAGAACCTGCAGAGACTAGGCAAACCTTCCTTTTGATTTTATTCCTAAAAATTAGAGATACTGTTAGATACAGACTACTACTGTTTGAATACTGTTAAAACAAACTCCAAAAAAAAAAAAAAATTAGTAGTGGTTGGCCCATATCTTTTCCTTTTGTCTAATTTTCATTAAATATTTCTTGAAGTTGTGTTACCCCTTTGTTACTCTGTGCACTGTCAGCAATTGGAGGGTAAGCTAAGAAATATTAAAGGTTGGCGTCACTATATAATGATAGGGTCGAGGGAGGAGAGCAGTAGGTTAAGTTGTTCAACTCTGGGTTTGGGAAACAATGGGTTGTTTTAATGTTACTAACTTTTAGTCCATTTCATTATTAAATTTTAAGATTGTTTACTAGATTTTAAGGGCAGCTAGTGGCACAGTGGATACAGTGCCAGGCCTGGAGTCAGGAAGATTGATCTTCTGAGTTCAAATGTGGCCTCAGACACTTACTAACTGTTTTACCCTGGGCAAGTCACTTCACCCTGTTTGCCTTAGTTTTCTCATCTATAAAATGAGCTGCTGGAGGAGGAAGTGGCAGACCACTCCAGCATCTTTGCTAAGAAAACCCCAAAAGGGGTCATGAAAAATCGGACACAACTGAAAACATCTAAACAACAGCAACACTAGATTATAAACTTCTTGAAAGCAGGGACCATCTCTTGTTTATGCCTCTATCTTTTCCCAGTGCTTAACATAGTATTTTGTACATAGATAGATGCTGGCAAAACATCTAATGAACGTAAGGTTTTTTTTTTTTCATCTTCAGTCATGCCCTAGAGCTACTACGAAAATCCATTTCCTTCCCTCTTTGTGCCTGTCTTCTCCATCCTCCCCTTAAGTGACTTTTGCTACTGATATGATGAATTTCTTTTTTACACCTCATTTTGTAGTGATTTTCTACATAAGACCTGTATGTAGTCAAAAATCACCTGTATTATCTTATCATAGGACTGTCAGTACAGTAGTATCTCAAACAGCCAACAACCTTTCTTTTGTGGCTGTAAACATGCTTTATTCTTCACTCTTTTCCCTTCCATTTCCTTGCCTCTGTCTCTTAACCTCCTCTTCTCTCTGTTAAAACCAAATCAAGTTTGTAAAACATTTTGAAGTTGATGAACGACATTTAACATTGTATATTTGCTTTATCCAGAGTACACACTAATCTATCTAAATGAGCTGGTATTTATAAATGCTTATTTTATTCAGGAACTTGGCTATGCTAAGTATTTTGTATTAGCAAAACATTAGTATAGGCCTTTGGCCAGGATGTGAACATAGCTTTTTGTGCAGAAGTTGGTGTTCTAATGTCTAATTATGAGCCTAGAGACTTGGGTTCTGGTCCCTTCTGTGCTATCAATTGCTCAGACCTTTGTGGTCTTTTCCGTTTCCTCATCTGTACAATGTAGGAGTTGAACTAGACAATCTAAAAGCTCACTTCCAGTTTTAAACATCTACAATTTTGTTATATTTAAAATTTATAGCAAGAAGATGTTTTCACATTTGTGAGAATTAAATACAAAAATAGTTATCACTTCCACATCAGCACTTTATCCATTGCAGTTTTGATGTATCGTGGGTCAGTTAAATTAAATGGGAATTTTTGGGGAGTATTATGGAAGATGCAGATGATATGTGAAGGCCATCAGACAACATAAAGCCTATGACAAAATACTTAATCCATATTTTACAATAAGATACTTTAAATATGCCTTAAAAGAAAATGAAAAAAATTGAGACTTCTCTGGTAGGAAGGGAGGGCCAAAAAGTTTTCTGTGAATTTTCCAGATCATGGGAGTGCTGTGCCTCTAACCCCAATGGTGTAGAAGGGATAACTGAATATTTTGAGATTTTTCACTTCAGATTTGCGGTTTCATAAGTGTGGGTTTTCAATCAATGCAAATAGGCCCTTATATGTCTTAATTTAGATGACTTTTCCTGAGCTGCTGTTATTTCCCTTTCTTCTTTCATCCCCCCCTCAAAAAAAAAGTTATAATTCATCACCTGATGGCTACTCCTAGTTTGATCCTTGACTGACATACATTTATACGTACCTATGTTTGTGCATATATGTACATATGTACACATGTACGTGCGTATGTGTATTCTGGCATTGGACCTGTATTGTGAGCCTTTCCACATTTGATAACCTGCTACAATTTGTGCTTTTGCTCATATAACCTTGAAGAATTTGTGGTAATTTCTAAACCATGAAGAGGCTTCATAGTTTGGTCTTCATTGAAGGATTTTGGGATTAAAAATGATAAAACTAAGCATATAAAACTGTTGGTACATACATTTACTTTGCATTTTGCAGAGAATAAAAATATGAGGTAGATGACTAGTTTCATTATCAGAGTACTTTTTCAAAGTAACATTCAAAAATGAACTGACCTTTTTAAAGAGAATTTATGTAGTGATTTCCTTTTTATGGTATTTTTTTTTAGTGTGTGCCATAACAGTTGCATTTAAAAGCATTTAAAATCTCTGAATGTTGATGTGATTTTATGCTAAAACATGTTTCTTAGTGGATTTATAGGATCTTTTTTTGAGAGATTCATAAACCAGATACTCTTATGAAAATGATAATTTTTTTATCTGTCTTTAAGATAAAATACTAAGGCTCACAAAATTTTACTCATCTGAACTTCTATACTACCTCATTCACTCACTGTATATAAATCAGCTTATAGTATAAGTGAAAAGTTACAGTGTTAAAGCAGTACTTTGTAAATTTTGTGGGTCATTTAAAACTGTCCTTTTTTTTTTTGGATTTCATATTTACAATTGTTTAGAGCTGTGTGGGTGAGTTAATCACTAATTTTCCTAGGAGGTTTATTGTTATGTCTGGGGTAAAGAAGTCAGACTAGTGATTTTGTAGGTTGAAAGAGCATTAGATTTTAAGTGAGGACATTTGGGTTTGGATGTTAGATCTACATCTGTGTGACCATGGGCAAGTTGCTTTATTTTCTTGGCCTCATCTTCCTTATCACTTCATGAATATGGTTGTATTAGACTTATTTTGAAGGTCTCTTTTGTGTCATAGAATCCTTTGACAGAATGGTGAAGCCTGTGGACCCCTCCTCAGAATAATGTTTTTAAATGCATAAAGTAAAATTTGTAGGATTAAAAAGTAAGCCAGTTATGTTATTTTCAAAATATTAAAAAAAATTCATGGACCCTAGTGTTAGAGTTATTATAAGTTCATGTTTATAGGTAGATTAGTTTAAGATTAACTTCAGTTGTATTTGCTTTAAGCCTGTATGTTTGGAATTTTCCTTCTCTAAAATTATTTTAAAAATAGACCATTTTAAATGTGATGTAAATCTCTTAAGACTAGAGAAAGACTTTGAGTTTTCATGTCACTGCTGTCACATTGTCTACACTATGAGGAATACTTTTTTTATATATAAATTTATTTTTAGTTTTCAACATTCACTTCCATAAGCTTTTGAGTTTTAAAATTTTCTCCCCTTCCCTTCCCGCCTCCCTCCCCAACACAGCGTGCAGTCTGATATAGGCTCTATATATACAGTCCTATTAAGCATATTTTCACATTAGTCATATTGTAAAGAAGAATTAGAGCCAATAGGAGGAACTACAAGAAAGAAGAAACAAAACAAAACAGAAGGAAAAAAAAAAGAGCAAATAGTATGCTTCGATCTGCATTCAAACTCAATAGTTCTTTCTCTGGATGTGGATAGCATTTTCCATCATGAGACTTTTGGAGATATCTTAGATCCTTGCATTGCTGAGAAATGCTAAGTCTATCAAAGTTAGTCATCACACAATGTAGCCGTTACTGTTCTGCTCACTTCACTCAGCATCAGTCCATATAAGTCTTTACAGGTTTTTCTGAAGTCCACCTGCTCATCATTTCTTATAGCACAATAGTATTCCATTACATTCATACACTACAGCTTGTTCAGCCATTCCCCAATTGATGGGCATCCCCTCAATTTCTAATTCTTAGCCACCACAGAAAGAGCTGCTTTAAATATTTTTGTACATGTGGGTCCTTTTCCCATTTTTATTATCTCTTTGAGATACAGCCCTAGAAGTGGTATTGCTGGGTCAAAGGGTATGCACATTTTTATAGCCCTTTGGGCATAGCTCCAAATTGCTCTCCAAAATGGTTGATGAAGAATATTTTTAACAAAATAAGGATTGTTGTATGAGTATTTGACAATGTGGACTGTCTGACAGTTTGTATTGATCATTTGGCCAGTCAACAAGCATTTATTAAGCTATGTGTCAGGTTGTACTAAGTGCTAAGGATACAAAGAAAGGCAAAAACCTCATCTCTGCCCTCATCTCTGCTCATAGCCTAATGAGGATGACAATATGCAGAAAAGGAATACAAGATACAGAGTATCTCAGCAGGAAGGCAGTAATTAGCAAAGGGAATCCGTGGTGGGAGAGAGAAAGAAAGAAATCGAACCAGGAAAGGCCTCCTGTAGAAGGGGCGATTCAAGCTGAGTTGTTAAGGAAGCCAAGCAGCAGAAATGAAGAATAAGAACATTCCAGGCATGGAGTGCAGACTGGGGAGTTAGAGTGTCAGTCTTAGGTGTTTAGGCACCAACCAGCAGTTTAGTGATTATATCCTTAGAACATCCTAATTTCCATTTCATGTCTTAAGTATTACTAGGACTTGAATGTAAGGAAAGCAGTACTAGGTACTTGTCAAAACAATTCTAATGTTGTACTGTGTAAATAGCTTATCCAACTTTAAGCCCTCAAACTAAAAATGACAATTAATAGTATTTAGGTTATTAATTTCATATTATGTTTATAAAATAGTTCCTATTTTCTGTGAGCAGTTGATGTCAGCAGATGCCAATTTTCTAGTCAGAGCTATTCATTAGTACGTATAAGCACTTGGAAAGTAAGTTTTCCAGATGATTTTGAGCAACCTGTACTAGTGAATTTAAAATTTTTGAAGTTATATGTTCTAGAAATCTAACATCAGCATTAGGCTATATGGATGACCTGGGTTCAAACACTGGCTTTTCCATTTACCGCTTCTGAGACCTTGGACAGGTCAATTCAACTGATATTTTAATCCTTTCTGTAATAACTGTTTAGATTTATATGCTTTACATACTTTAAGATTTGCTAAGTGGTTTCCTTTAAAATGACACTAGGCTATGGATGGTACACCTCATTTTATAGCTGAAGTTAAGGTTAAACTAACACTTACTGTACTCACTCCAGTTTTTTATCCTCTACCATAGTCCTCTACACTACTCAGGAATGTTGATGATATGAAATGTACTATTTCTGCTTTCAAGAACCTTATGAAGACACAGGTGTTTTATTTAACACGCAGCTATGTATGTATATGTTATCTATGCTTGATAACGCTGTGATAGTAAATGGTCTGTGTATAAGATAAAATGATGTGAGATAGTGAGGTGATCTCTAAGCCCTCTTTTAGCACTAATATTCTTTGATTTTAATTGATAATATGTCAAATTCCAGAAAATAGAAATCAATTGGTCAATCAACAAGCATTTAATGAAGCACAGGGGGATTGGGGAGATACAAAACTAAAACAAAACAATTCCTAACCTCAAAGAGTTTAGATTCTAATGGGAGAGATTTTCTGTACACATAAAAGTATTTGCAAAGCATGTACAAAGCAACCTTGGTCTCAAAGCCAGGTTGGATGGAACCTTTTATAGTAGGTGGCACTTGAGCTGGTTTGTAAAGGAATCCAGGGAATTCCAAGAGACAGAGGTGTGAAGGAAGATTATTCTAGGCATGTGGAAAATGAATATGAAGACACAGTGAAAGGATATGGAGTGTCTTGTGTGAGAGCAGCAGCAAGTAGAAATTCAGAAAAAGATTGGAGAAAGCCTTCATGGTGTAGTGAGGCCTTTAAATGGGTCTTGAAAGCTAGCTAGGAATTGAATAAGAGAAGAGCAGGGAATTTGGGATAGGGATGGGGTTGGAGAATGTGATACAGGGAAGTACAGTATATGCAAGGGAAATCCTAGAGTAGAGTGAGAGCTCTGGGACACAAAATTGAATAGGTAAAATAGAACTAGATAATGGAATATATGGTTTTAAGAGTCATCCAAGCTCCAGAAAGATTCTTTTAAGTTCATAAAAGATTCTTTTATACCGTAAGTACTGGGAAACACAGAAGCAATATTTAAGGAAAATTAATTTGCTGGTAATGTGTAGGATGTTTTTAAGAAGGAAGAACTTAGAGGCAAGGCAAGCAGTTTGGAGGACGTTACAATAATTCAAGTTGATGGTATTTAGAGCCTGAATTAGAGTATTTTTAGTAGAAGTAGGAAGGGACAAATAGCCAATGCATTTGGAAGAGAGAATTTGAAGTAGTTCATTATTTTTTTTAAATTATGAATGAGATAAACATCAAACTGATTCATGAACATTTCAGCATCCAAATAATAAAGGATCGTATATGAAACTGAACTTAATTATATATGGTTTTTAAAATATCATATTACATTTAACAAGATAGTTTTTTAAAAAATTGATCTGCTTGTTTTTGTCCCTGCCTGAGCTCCTTTTTTTTTTCTTTTATGTGAATTTTAAAAATATTTCATTGCTCCTCTTTCCTTTCTTTTCATTTTTTCTTTTGGCTTTCTTTTTGCTACTTACCCCCTCACCGTCTATATTTACTTCTCCAAATAGAAGCCCTCCCTTCTAACAAGTATAATCAAGCAAAGCATATATACACATTAGCCAGGTCTAAAGAGATTTTTCTCCTTCATCCATAGTTCATTACTTCTCTGCCAAGAGGTGGGCAGCATGGTTTCTTACAGTCTTCTGAAGTTATGATTGGTTATTACATTGATCAAAAGTTTTAAGTCCTTCAAAATTGTCTTCTTTTGCATTATTGTAGTCATTGTGTGAATTGGTTTTTTGGTTATATTCATTTAACTCTAGATTTTAAAAAATCAATCCTTTTGTGTTCATTTTATCATTTCTTATGGTATAATAATATTTTATCATATTTACATCATGAATTGCTCAGCCATTCCTTAGTTGATGGTCACTTACTTTGTTTTTAATTCTTTGTCACAATAAAAATGCTGCTATAAATATTTTATATATTTGGATTCTTTCCCTCCATCTTTAACTTCTTTGGGGCTAGCATATTGACTTTTGGGGGTATGATTTTAAACTGTTTTCCAGAGTGGTTGTACACTGGTACTCCATTGGTATGGTATTCCCATAGCCCCTTCAACAGTCGCTTTTCCATTTTTGTCATATTTGCCAACCTGACAGGTATGAGGTAGAACCTCAGAATTTTTATTTGCATTCTCTTAATGATTTAGAACATTTTTTTATATCCTTTGATCATTTATGTAGTGGAGAATAACTATTGTTTATATCTTGCATATCAGATCTTTATTAAGAGAGATTTGCTGCAATGATTTTTTCCCAGTTGCCTGTTTCTTTTCTCATTCTAACTACCTTGATTTTGTTTTTGTCAAAACTTTTCAGTGTTATTTTTATCAAAATATATATTTCATCTTTTATTATTATCTTAATCACTTATTTAATGAAGAATTATCCTCCTATCTGTATTTGTGAGAATTCTATCCCTTCTTTCCATTTAAAACTTATTGTGGTAAATGTTATGAGATATTGTTCTAAACCTAATTTCTACCAGACAGCATTTAGTTTTCCTACCATTTTAAGAGAAATAACCTGGCATTAAAAGATGCCATTCAGTTTTTATTGAAATTTCAAAACCATGCCCTCTTCCATTTTTTCTCTTGAATAAAATAATTATCATGAGTTAGAGAAAGATATTGCTTATTTTGAATCTATATTGTAAAATTTGAAAGGGGGTGAATTGAGAGGATTGTTGGAAGATAATGAGTTTAGTTTTGCACTTAATGAGTTTGTGCTTTCTTTGTGGTATCTAATTTGAAAGTAGGAGAAGATGGTTATAGATGCAGTGTCATCTTGGGCAAACCAGGTCTCATGAGTACAAGTAGATGGAAGTTATGTGAGAAGAAGAGATGCAGAATAAAGAGTATTAAGTTCATTATGAAATGGAAATTACAGAGAGCACTGTGGAAAGAGTGTCAGAGTTGGAATGGGACACAGGAACTGCAGGGTTGAAAAGGTTGGGGATGAGACAAAAAGTGGGGTTAAAAGGTAGTGTAGCAGATGATTAGAATGCCCACAGTCTCTATGCCTTTGCCTCAGGATCTTTGAGAGGAGTTGATCAGAGCAAAAGAGGTGCTATTTCTTAGTTAAAAAACATTAATACTTACGTTTCCTGAAAGAACTTAGACACAGTGTATATCAAGTTAATTTTAAGCTATACTTATAAGTATATATTTTTCTTTAGTTAAGTTATTGTTGGTTCTTATAAATCAAACTACTGTGATAGATAAATAAACATATCTAAAATCTATCATTTATGGGTGAGGGCCATGAGCTTATAAGTAAACCTTGCCTTCTATTTATTTATTCCTAAACAATTATTTTTGCTTATGGTTTAATGAGTGTATTATGTTTTGGACTTGGTATTAGAAAGATGTGGGTTACACATTTATTAATTATGTGACTGTGGACAATCCAATTAACTTTTCAGAGTCTCAGTTTTCTCATCTGTAAAATAATAATAGTATTTGTAGTACCTACCTCAAGGGGTGGTTATGAAGCTCCTCTATTACATTAAAGTCTTGATGGGTAAGTCATTCTTGGCTATTAGCCCAAATCCTCTGAACATCCTATGTCAAGTTCTCCCCTCCTTTATGGCTGCTAAATTGTGGGTAATCCCGACTGTAGCTCCTTACAACTTGCATTCTTTCTTTCTGGCTAGCTTGCGATATTTTTCCTTTGATGGAAGCTCTGGGTTATAGCTATGATGTTCCTGGCAGTTTTCATTTTGGGTTTTTTTTTGGGAGATGGCCAGTGGATTCTTTCTGTTTCCACTTTGCCATCTGGTTCTAACAGATCTGGACAGTTTTCTAAAATTTCTTGAAACTTCATGTCTAGGTACTTTTTTTTGGGTCGTGACATTCATATAGTCCAATAATTCTTAATTTTTCACTCCATAGTCTATTTTCCTATTCAGTTGTTTGTGCTGTAAGATGCCTAAGATTTTCTTGTTGTTTTTTTTTTTTTCCTCTTCAGCCTTTTGACTTTATTTTAATATTTCTTGATTGGTTTCTGTTTGGTCTGCCCTAATTTTCAGGGTCTTTATTGCTTGGGCAAGATTTTGTACTTCTTATATCAAGCTGTTAATTCCCTTTCCAATTTTTTCTTCCATAGGTCTCATTTCTTTTTCATTTTTTCCTCAATCACTCTAATTTCCATCTAGTCCAAACTCTTCCTTTTACAAATGGAGGAATTGAAGTCCAGAAATAAGTGATTTTTCTTTGATGTCATTTAGTTTGTGAAGCTAGGACTCCAAATCTTTTCTAGTATTCTTTTTATTAAGCTACCCAGTTCAGAGCTCTTAAAATAACAAAAACGAAAAAAACCTCTAGGAAATATTATAACCCATGTTTATAAAATAGACATTATTTGTAATAAGACAAATTAGTTAATTCATTTACCAAATATACCTTTATTAAATAATAGTAGAAAACAATAACAACAACAAAACAACCAGGATAGATAATAGTATGGTTACGTGTATTAGAACTGTTTGAATGGCTTTGCTCAAAGAGTAGTTTTTAATCACTTGGTTTAAAGATTGACTGTGAATGTTTAGCCAGGAGATGAAAAGACTTGATGAGCAGAGGAGATGATAGTATAGCTGCTTTCAAATATTTATTAGGTAGATTAGGATCAATGTATAAAAGCTAGAGACAGGAACATATTAACTTGATCTGAAGAAAACTTCATAACAATTTCGGTTGCCTTTAGAAGTCTTGAGTTCTCTATCTCTGGAAGTCTTTTGAGCAGAGACTAGATGACCTCTTGTTAGGGATTTTGTGGAAGGGATATCTACTGCAGGAATGGGTTTGAATAATTAGTTTACTTCTAAGGGATCTTTCATCTCTATTCTATGATTCCATTAAGAGGGAGCAGTATTTGTGGTGTCCTCCTTCTCTTCCTTGTAGTACCGTCATTCTCTTTCTCCCCTCTTCCTCCTCTTTCTGTAGGAACAAATTTCCTTCAGAGCATCCTGGGACAATCATCTCAATAGGCAGAAGAAATATTTTCTCTGGTCCATGTTGCCTTTCATGGTGGAGACTTATATTATTTGGGTGTCCTGCATTTGGTTTAGAGACTTGAATTATTTAATGTGCAACTAACATTTATTAAAACAAAATGATTTAACTTTAGAAATTATAAGTAGAATGCAAGCTTCTTGAGGACAGGAATTATTTACTTTTGGTTTTTATTTCCCCAACATTTAGGATGCACCATTCCCATAGTGGGTGCTTCAATATTTGAATTTATTCACCCGGTTGTGGATTTCTTGAAAAAGGTGTGTGTGTGTGTGTGTGGTGTATAATTCAGCATGACACATACTTTGGGGTACATCTTAGGTTTGCTGTACACATTTTAATCATTCTATGAAAATCCTTGTTTTAATAGCTTTTATTTTGATAGTATTTAAGAAACTTTGAATTAAAATATTCACAGCTGCATTTACATCATATTCTTTGTAGCTTATTTTTATTATGTGAACAAATTATTTATCACATATCATTGTGGTTCCATGTGTGAAAAATGTAATATTAGCTAACTGTAAAATTACTGCAGAAATATGTTTCTGAGCAAAAATGATGATAATTTCTCTAAAGAAAATAGCATTTTCACGTCTATAAGATTCATACTATATGGTCATAGAAGAAAAATGACTGAATGGCTTGATTTGAACATATTTAGTTGAAAGATTGAGATACTAATTAGTTTTTTTTTGTTCATTTTTTTAAGTCTGGAAGTACTTTTGTAGTACTTGCTCATAGGCTTCTTTAAAGCCAGGACAGTATCATTTTTGTCTTTGTATTTCCCCAACACTTAGCACAGTATCTGGCACTTAATAGTAAGTGCTTTATAAATTCTTTTTTGATTGATTGCACATACTCTTAGCTCTTCACTTGTCTCCCTTACATTCTCTCCAGATGATAGAAATTTCCTTTATGCCAATCTTTAGACTCTACACTCAGTGTTATTGTGACTTTGGATTGTTCAGTTTGATTTAGTGATAGCTAGTCTTGCTTTTGTACTACCCTAATCTGTTTCCATTTATCTTAAAAATGGTCTAAAATTACCAAAACAAAATACTTTTCATTTACTTAAAAAAATAAGTATGTGCACTCTGGTACTTGAGGAAGAAAAGTGAGGATTCAGTAATAAATTTACCATTGCAAAATAAATCAGGAATTGCATGTCAGAGTATGTACATTTCTTAATAGCTTATGTTATACCATTACCCGGGCCAACAGAACTTAACTTTCTAACCTGTGTAACATTCTAGACTAAAAATTTCCAAGATTAAACTTTTGTACAGTAAAATAGAGCCTTCTTTATTGGTTTTTTTAGCTTGAAATTTCAGAAGGGTGGGCTTTATTTAAAATAAGGAATTCTAGTTGTGCTATTATGGTGTTTACACTACAGCTAATAATACTTCAAGTAATTTAGCCCTTTTAAGGTCATAAAATCAAATCTACCTTATAGTTTGAATAACAGATTTCTTTTCAGTCTCTAGTAAATATTGAATGGACTGAGTTGGGTCTATAATACAAGTTTTGTTAAATTTTTGTTTTAGTATATTAATACAAAACACATGAAAATAATTTCCTCCTTTTAGCTGCTAAGACCTGAGTTCGGGGTTGTTTCCCCTGCAAGATCTGATGACTTCAACATCCAACACAGTCCTGAGAGTCCAGATTCCTGTTCTCTTTTAGGTGTTAGTGATTTTATCAAGAAACAAAGAATATTGAACTCTGGAATATGCAGGTAAAATGCTTTTCCATTCACATTTTATCACATGCTACTTCATTTTGGGTAGTAATAATAATAATAGACTGGCACCGTGGTGCATAACACTTGGAAAATTCATTTTTCTGAAAATTGTTGCTGTTGTTTAAACTTGGCTAGTCACAGGAGATGATTGTTAGTCCATGTGACTCCTTTTGATTTTGCGTACAAAGGAGTTACTTAAGTGTCCTATAATGACATTGTAGGATAGCAGTAAAAATGGTAGCCAGCCAACTTGTGATGTTTTAATGCCACATAGTGTTAGAGTAGCTAAGAATATAAGCCCCATATTTTAACTTTATTTTTATTTACTTTCTTTAGTAAGTTTTTTTTTTTGAAGGAGACAAGTCTTCTGTTTTTAGAGTACTCATAAAGTAAGTCGTTGATACAAGGTAGTATACTCAATTAAATGCCACAAAATAAAGCTGGTACAGTTTATTTTGTATACTGACATCACTTCCCAAAAGAGAGGTGTGTGTTAAATAGATCTGGAGAAATTCTTTACTTCTAGGCTGCCAGAGTTAGAACTTGATCTTAACAATTTGAGGCCCATATTATTTTAAAGGGAATGTTCTGTGTACAATAAAGCTAATTTAGACTCGAAAACGTTGATAATGTAGACAGTTTATACTGTTTTATAGTTTTTGTATGACACACACACATATACACATACACACACAAACCATATTTGCATCTTCCTAAACATTAGTTGAATAACTTTAGAGTAACCTGGTTTAAAAAATATTCATTTGTTCTCTATTTTTCATTTATATTATGGTCCTGGATTATTTATAATGGATTCATAAATAGAAGGTTCATCTAAGAATGTAGAACTTGTTGAATTAAGGTTTCCTCCAGTGTTTGATTGACTGTATATAAATATTTTGCTTTATAAAATCATAGCACTTAAAGCTGAAAGAGACTTAAGATATAAAATTCAGCTCATATCTTTTTTTCTCAATACATTTTATTTGAGAGGTAGCACCAGCCTGAGTCAAAAAGACCAGTGTTGAAGGTTCTGCCACTGACACAATTGCCTGATTTTATGTACTTGGACAAGATATTTAACCTCCCAGTGACGTAGGCAATTCTCTAAGACTGCAAGTCACAGAGAAATAGCAGTCTATGTTGGTAAAGGCTCACCACCAGGATCTCCCTGAATTTGAATGAAATTATAGGTCCAGTAAAAAAAAAAAGTTTGCTCACATTTAATGTTAACAAATCACAAATAACCAGAGGGGAGAGAAGCTTTGATTTACTGCATATAGTCAGATGTATAATATAAAGTTGCTATTTTGATCTTAAATGTTATTAATAATAATAGCTAGCTTTTTATAGTGCCTATTATGAACCAGACTGTGTGCTAAGAACTTTACAAATATTATCTCATTTTGTCCTCACAACAGCCCTGGGAGGTAGGTGCTATTGTTATTCTAATTTAACAGTTGAGGAAACTGAGGCAAACTAGTTAGGTGACTTGTTCAAGTTCACACAGCTAGTAAGTGTTTGAGATAGGATTTGAATGCAAGTCACCTGAATTCCATGCATGTTATTTTCTGCTACCTACAAATGTTTATGTTATTCCAGAAATATGTATTAAATGCCATATTATTGGGCAATTTAATTTCTCTGTCCTTCAGTTTGTTCACTTTATAATGAGGTTAGACTTAAATGATCTTATCTCTGTAGTAACCTCTGATCTCTAAAATTTTTTTTTACTGTTTTATTTCAGTTGGATAAAAATATAGTAATTAGCATTTATATAAGTGCCTTAAGGTTTTCAAAGCACTTTGCAAATATTATCTCATTTGATCATCACAACAATCATGGGAAATAGATGCTCATATACCCCCATTTTACATATGAGGAAATGGAGGCAGACAGAGGTTAAATGACTTGCCCAGGGTCACAAAGCTGGTAAATATCTGAGGCTGGATTTAAACTTACTTCTTCCTGACTCCAGGCCTTGCACCTCCTAGCTTCTTCTGTGATTTAAATTTAGATTATGAAATTTATTCCTTTATATAGAAGTTAAAAATGTTTTTGAGGTATTATTTGGTACAGGAATCAGTTGCCTTTATAAATTCTTTTCTTTTTGAAAAAAATTAGACAACTATTGGAATTCTTTTTGTTTTGTTTTAAATTTTATTGAAATCTTGTTAACCTTCCTTGACTTCCTTATATCGTTAGTTTTTGGTATAAATTTTTGTTTGTTGACCACTTAGTTTGGTTATTTGGAATTTTTTTTAATATGTGCTGATATTTTAATGCAGGCCAATTGGAGATTGACGTCATTTGATCTGTGTTCCATTTATATAACAAAATAAAAGTTTTCCAAATTTTAAACTTTTTTGTTGAAAAATAGCTTTTTCCCTTGAAGAGCTTAGTTTATAGGTCAGTTGTAGAAAGGTTAGTTTATATAAGCAACTTAGAATTATTAAATATTTTTGAAAGTTTTTTTGGTTTTTAAAATCTAGTTTGGAAATACATTTTAAATAACATGTTAAAATGTCTAATATTAGAATATGTTCTTAACACTGAATATTGATTTTGTTAATTATGATTTTTTCTTTTAAGACAAAGAATTTTAGAAGATAGAAATTTCAAATAACTTTTTCTGAAGCTATAAACAACAAATTTTAGTAACAGGAAATAGAGAAGGAAGTAAGAACTATGGTTTCTTTGACTAATAGGTCAGTGTGAAGTTGTTGGGATTGTAAATAAATATTGCAGTGCCTTCTCACCAACACTCTACAGTTTTGGTGTTAATTTTGACTTGGCTCTAAGTAGTCAAAGGTCTGAATCTACATAGATAGCCGATTTTGATAAGACTTTTAACATCAACAACTAATCATTTTCTTTTGGTTAAGATATAGTCAGTTTAATTTTTATGATGCTTTTTGGTGTTGACCATATTCAGACCCTTTCAATTCTCTTGGAAGAAGCATTTATGACATACAAGTATTTTGTTTTATGAATAGTCTCATAAAGGCCTTTAGCCTCTTTAATTTCTTAAAAGGAACTATATCTTTGCAGTACTATTAATGATCCTATTCTGTTTCCTGGCATAAAAGCCTGTCTTTTTAGATATAAGTATTATCCTGGTGATAACTATATTGTTATGAATTTTGGAATGTCTCCAAAGAATCTGAGTTGGGTCATGACTCAAAGTCAACAGTTTATTCCCAGTGATGACCTATGCCTCAGAAATGACATGAGGGATTTAATTCAGGAAATAGATGATCAGACAGAGAGGCAGGTTAATCATATATATCTATATCTATATCTATATCTATCTATCTATATATATATGTATGTATGTATGTATGTATGTATGTATGTATAGGGAGAATGAGGGAAAACAGACAGTTTAATTGTCCCACTTAACGCCCATGAAATATAAAAAGGCTTAAAGAGCTTTCAATACTTGGGCAGAACATAGTATTATAGATTTAGAACTCTAAGGTTTCTCAGAGGTCAATTAATCCAACTTCCCTAATTTTACAAATGAAGAACTGAGGCTCAGGTAGTAAATTAGGTCACAAGGTAGTAGTAAATAGCAGAGTTGAGATTCAAACTCATGTTCTCTGACTTCAAATCCTGCTGGCTCTCTTTAAATTAAACCACACTGCCTCTCAAAATAATTTTTTTTCCAACCAAAAAATGGAGTAGACTTATATAAGTGCTACACTTAGCTACCGAAAAATCCTAATCAGTCCGGAATAACAGGAGGGTCTATGGCACACAATTAAGTGAATTGATTTCAGGCAGCAGGTAAATATTGGATTAAAAGATAAAATGTCCTTTGTTAGGGAGGAATCACATAATGATAAGATTATGGTAGAACTGAGAGTTCTGCATCAGGTAGGAGAGCTGTTATTGTCTTTCACTAGGGTGATGTCTACTTAAGGTTTCTGCCAGATGTGACCAGGGATCTGGCATTACCTCTCTGCTTCTGTGACTTCTGTGTTCAGCACAGTCAAAGTACTTGGGTCTTTGCCTCATTTTTTCGTTTTTTTTGTTTCAGCTTGCACATTCCTTTCTTCCTTTGCTTGGCTCTCATGGAGGAGTGGACATTGACAAACAAGATGGCTAAGAATAAGAGCCTCTGAAAATAATTCAACACAGGGTGGTTTAGCAGATTTCTGAGAGAACATGGATGAGCATTGTATGAAAAGTCACGAATGGGTTGTGATTTGCACCATTTGAGGGAATAGTTCTCAAGCATTTAAAAACACCTATTGTTATGTAGGTACAAAGAATGAAACAATCCTTGCTCAAGGATCTTATGTTGTAATGTGCAGATAGGGGGAGGAGACAATATAAATAAGAGAAAAAATACACATCAATGTGAGGTAGTTAAGGACCATGTAGTTAGAGAAGAGAAGAGCACCAGGAATTGGTGGGAGAGAGGGGAAATCAGGTAAGACTTCAAAGTACCTTTGAAGATCACAGATATATTAAGTATGTGTTCCACAGTGAATCATCTTTGAGATCCTGTTTTCCAGAGGCTCTTATATTTTTATAAGGAGGTTTGTAAACTGGTTATTTCTAGCAGCACTTGACAGTAAAGTTATACTTCTTTAGGACCATATTTCAACAGCTGGAAAAGAAGATTTCATTGCCCCTCAGAAGCAATATAATTGTTAATTGTGTTGTCTGTCATTGATCACAAGCTCTGCAGAATTAAAAATGAACATAAAAAAAGAATTGAAAACGTCTAAGAACTTAGGACGTAGGTTTGTAATAGCCTACATTGTAGCCTATGTAGTGATTATAACTCATTCTGTAACTTAGGGGTCAGTAAACTAAAGGGCCGGCAGTTTGTATAGTGCAAGGAGCTAAAAATGGATCTTACATTTTTAAATGATATTTTATTGTATTTTAAAATGTTAAAATCATTATTAGTACATTGGCTAAATAGAAACGGGATTTGACCTTCCGGTTCAGTGTATCAGATGATTGGTCAGCTAGCTTAAGGATTTAATTGATTAAAAGAGAGTTTGAAATGTCAAGATACATATTGTTTGAAGAGGGGTGGGTCACATTTTGGCTAGTATCTTATTGATGATTGTGCTATTCCTGTCAAAAATGGCAAAGTCATTTTGGTGCCTGGTATTTATGCTTATCCAGTTTGAGTTGTAATTTGTTTGTAGAAAGTGATGTTTTATTTTAGTTTCTAGCAGAAAGGAAAACTTAGGTATGAAAAATTGTTAACATTTTAACTTCCTTGAGGACATGAAATTATTTATCTTTATAGTGCTTTAGTGTCTTGCAAATAGTGGCTGCATACGTTTTTAATAGGTTGAATTGAATATTGACAATCATATGGTTATAAAAAAGATGAATAAAGGATTTTTTTCTCTGTATATTCTTTTTGTTTCCTATAGAATTATCCCTTATTTTCTCTGCATTGGTAAAGAATGAAACTTAGTATTTTAAAGGAAACAACCTGGCTACCTTATTACAAAAGTTGATATTTATAGTCTCAATAATCTTGTGAGGGTAGGTGGTGAAAGTATTATTCCTGTTTTACAAATGAGAAAACTAAGCCTCTAGGAGATTATGTCTTGTTTAGGATTAGAGGATTAGATGGTTATCAAATATGAGAACTAAAACTTTAACCTAAAGTTATTTCTTTTTAAACACTAAAACCTGTGCTGTTTTCATTTTACCCTATGCTGTTTCCATCTCTTGGTACCTTTGATGTTTGTTCTACCATAATACTATTTTTGTTATATTCGAGTCCCCAATTTATGTACAACCTTTTTATATCATAAATTAAAATGATTGCCCTTACTTTCAGTTCCTTCATTGGGGAGGCCATCAACCTTGTTGTCATAGAAGCCATTTTGAAAAAAGCTTATAGCTTTTAGAGAATTGAAGTTTAAAAGTGGTTAAAGGGAAAAGTTATGAAAAGTAGAAATAGTTTAAAAGAAATGGCGCTGTCCCCCATCTGGGACCAGACTTCTCCCACAGTTTCCAATTTTTAAGGTTATTTTGTTACCTTGATAATCTGCCAAGTAGAAATTCATTGGGGTTTAACACCTCCTCTCTCAGAAACAAAACAGAAAGATCAATCAAGAGTCATTTACTCATTAGGGAGAATTCAGAGTCTGGCCATATTGGTTTCTTCCAGCTTCGGTTGATGTTTTCACCTCTGTCTCATATGATGACTTATTTCCCCTGTTCTTGTCTTGTTCTTTTCTGTACCTGCATTTTCCACCATCATTTTCCATTCTCTATGCCTTCTTGCCTTCTTGGGGAAGAAAAATTCTTCCCCATCTTGCTTCATTTCTACTCATGGGAATTATTCTCTTTCATCAGGCAGGATCCAAGGTGACATAATCCCAGCGAAACTTTCACTTATCCTTCTTACTCTCACGTTTCTTTTCTCTCTAAGAAGGAAGTAAATTGTCCTTTGATTTTCTCATAGCACTTTACATGGATCTTTCGTTTGAACCTACAGTTTACTTTGTGTTATTTGTGTATATAATTCATTCTCCCATTAGGTTCCAAGCTCTTTAAGAGCAGGAACTGTGCCTTTATCATTTTTTAATCCCTAGCACCTACAATAGTGCTTAATGCTTGCTAAATTAAATGCCTAACATCTAAGGTTTACTATACTGAGAGGATGGGAGTTTTAATTAGGAAAGAAGGAACATAAGCAGTTTTGGAGCTTGGAATACTTTGGGAAGGTAACATAGGCCTGATTGGAGTACCATAATGGAAGCCTTAATAAGGCTGAGGATATTGAAAATCTGAGTGCCTGGGAAAACAGAGAGAGGTACTGGGGATAGAAGAGTGGGATGAAAAGATAGTTGAGTGGATACTAAAGGTAAATTCTGCCTTTTTCAAAATTTTGTTTCTAGTTATCCTTGTATGTATGTAGGAAAGGAGTATAAAACTCTCTTCTTCCTTGTCAGTGTCTTCTATTTTGAACCTAGTTATGCCATGCCCTAAGATGCAGAGAACATAGACTATTAATTCAACTAAGTCAGTCATTTATGGGCTAGCCTGGGAACCTAAGAAACACATCCAAAATACTTAAGAACCTTTGAAATAGCCTGTTTGTAAGTTGAGTACTTCCATGTATCCCCAGTGCTGAGCTCATTGTAAGTGCATAAGAAGTGCTTGTTGATTTCTTGAAGGAAATTGGGGGTAAAAATTAGCAGTTATTTTGTGACTTTTGGCTTCTATATAATCTTACCTCCTATTTTGCTTATCACTATGAGGAAAAGTAAAGGTTGTTTACTAGTTGTAAGAAAGGATACCATTTTTGGGGGCTAAATTTAAAATGATCTGAATTAAAGATTGTATATTAAAAATCTCATCAGTATTAGGAATACTTTTAGTGATATTAGCCTTGGCAAAAACTGATAGTTTTTATCTGGATAACTTAATATCTCTTTATAGCATGAAGCCACATATTTTTGTTGTGGTCATGAAATTATCTTTTATAAATCTTCTAAATCCTTGCATTGAGTAGAACTAGTAAAGAAATTTCAAGCTTTAAAAAAAAACTATTTGTGAGGGTAATGTTTTTCCTTTAAATTGATACATCGTATGTTATTAATATTTGTATGAATTCATATTTATGTTTGACCTTTATTCTCTCAAAATGATGTTTATGTAATGAGGTGACATTTATACATCATTATCTACAGTCTTCATATACTGAGGACAGTATACTATTTTTTTTTTTTTAAAAGGGAAAATAATTCCAGTGCTCATTATTGGCTTGTAGTATTTTTTTTAATTTAGATTTTGCTGTATATTTCTGTCTTGATTAAGCTTTGATATAAAATAAATAATACAGCTATTTCTTTTCTCTAAAACCTGTGGTTTTCAGAACTCTCTAGGCCATTGCTTTAAAGTATCTGAAAATTATGTAGACTGGGGTACAGAAAGGAGCAGATTACACAGATATACTGTTTATTATAAGACAGACTGCTTTGTAAGACAGTAACATTAAGTCTGAATTATTGTTATAGAAAGATTGCTCACCAGCTACTTCTAGATAACACCTGTCATAGTTTTTCTTTGGTCTTCTCTACAGGCTTTGTCTCATGAGAATTTAGTCAGATTGTTATTGAAATTTAACTGGGATATTAGAATTGCAGTTTTCTGTGAATGTACATTTTAATAGAAAAGACACCTTCCCTCTGTGTGTGTGTGTAATGGAAGGGCAAGAATATGAGAAATTTTGGTAAAAATTAAATTAACTTAATCTGTTCAGTAGTTAATAACTTGAACTCATTCCCTTGCTGTCCAGAATAGGGGTATAACTAGTAAAGAAGCAACACAAACATCATTATAATAGAAAACTTTTCCATTTCAGATGTAATATAATTCTGAGAAATCTACTTTGGATGTTTTAATTTTAAGTTGAAGATTTTTTCTTTTTGTATTCCTGCCTTCAGTATTTTATTAGAAGATTTATGAAGTATGTAATGTAGTGACAGATGTTGGTAGTAAAAATAAATATTGCAAGTATATGGAAAATCTAATCTTTTTTATGATTTGATATTTTTTTTGAGAAGTACAAAAGTGGGAGGAGTAAGAGCCAAATGTTTCTGTGTTCCTAACCTTTCAGTTGCAAGAACCCATAAACCTGACCTGCACCTGCTGGGGAGCCATGGAAAAGCCGCCCTCGATGAATCCCAGGCCTCTGCTTAAAACTTTTTTTTTTTTACTGGAACTAAATGATGTTGCCATTTTTATTTTTAGGTTTGCTGGCATGGGTAATCTCATTAAGGTGCTAACCAGGGACATAGACCACAATGCAGCACATTTTTTCTTGGATTTTGAAAGTAAGTCTCTTCAGCCTTTCACAGTTGGTGCATTATGGTAATGGTGAAACATTGTTTATTTCTACCACCACAGTGAAGGCAAGCCAATTTGTTGGTAAAACATGGAAAAAAGAGGTTGCATGATTTTTCCTCTAGTAGTTGCTGAACATTGTGACATAATTTTTTGGTTTTTCATTTGCTAATATCATTTGAGTCTTTGTATCCAGTGCTGTCCTCTCATTGGTCCATGAAGCAAGTAGCCTTATGATGAAAATTCTCATTGTGTGCTTTAGTGACTATGCTGAGCAGTTTGATAGTAACTATGGATATACATAACCAAGTCTAGTTTAGTTTTTTTCCATTACTAGATGGTGACCTGATCAAATGATAAAAAATCAGAAACTTGATTTTGTAATAGTGTTGTCCAAAATTTTAAAGAGTATTATTACTTATATTGACATGTAAGTTTTATAGAAAACTTTTAAATTAAAGAGTTAAAATATACCTGTGCAATAATTTTTTAATATTCAATTTTAAGATAAAGTCTACTCAAATATAATATAAAAAATTCAGATGAAATTATTTTTGATCAAATAGTAGAATACAAATGCTCAGAACACTAGCACTATTGAAATACTGAAAGAATTGTTCACTATAAGGCCTTTAATCAAACCTCTTAGGAAAACTT
Organism: Vombatus ursinus; assembly: GCF_900497805.2. Lineage (NCBI taxonomy): Eukaryota > Metazoa > Chordata > Mammalia > Diprotodontia > Vombatidae > Vombatus > Vombatus ursinus. The sequence continues at coordinate 19,771,220 of NW_020954751.1, read as the reverse complement.
TGAGAAGAAATATAGTGACAATGTGTCGTTTTATACAGGAAAACCACATTTCACCTCTAGGTCCTACAGGTCGATACCTTGAGAATAAAGGTTGTTCTTTGCCTGTTCACAGAGTGGGTAGCCTGAAGGATGAGTTCATACCTGAAGAGCTTCTCTTTCCGCTCTACTATTTTTCTACTATATTTCAGATGTATCTTTTTATAAAGGGATATTCTCTCTTTTCTCATTCTTGTCTTGACAGGTACCTTAACATGGGGAATCTTCTTAAAGTTTTGACATGCACAGACCTTGAGCAGGGGCCAAATTTTTTCCTTGATTTTGAAAGTGAGAAGATGATTTTATATATCTATTTCTCTTTGCCTGCAGTAGACTGCGTTTGTCTTGCACTAAATGAATGTCTTCACTTAGCCATCTTTATAACCGCTTTGCATGACTGAGCTATGAATTGTTGGATAAAATTTCTGTTGCCTTCTTGAAACAGCCCATATTATTTCATTCATCAAATTGAGATAAACATTTATTTTGCTTTATTGCAGTGTAGTTGTATTTATAAGAAGGATATACTCTCTTATCTCAAGATCTATCAATACAAACATTTAAATGAAATAATTTTGGTGGAAATGCTGCTAGAAAAGCATCTCCAGATTTATTAGGAGAAGTAATATCTGGAGGTAACGTACTGTATTTCAAGATAACTTCACCAATATTGAATTATTTTGTCCCAGTACTTTAATATCTTATTTATAAATTTGTTCATGAAGGCCATTCACAGCTCAGTAATTTGGGCATAATATTAAAAGGTAAGTGTGAACCTAATTTAGTCAATTTTGGCAGAGAATTGCCTACTTTGTGCAGCTTGAAAATTTTTTAATGCATCTCAGTCATATATTCTTTGCCCCTCTTCCCGAATTGATGCTAAATGAAAATTAAAAACAAAAACAGAAAGTGGTTCACAGACCTTTAAGTAATTTGCCTTCTGTTTGTTTTATGTTGCATGACCTATTGTAATATGGTCTAAGAATGGCAGGTAAGTGTAATTGATTGCTCTGCATGTGGAACTGCTTTGCTTTTTGGCTGTCCATTATTGCTTTAGCTTGTTTCTATCAAATTTTTTAAAAATTATGTCAAATAGTTGTTTTAGTTTGGATGTTACCATTTTAGCTGAACTTAAAGTAAATTGTTAGGAAAGGGTGAAGATATTTATTTTTCATTATATTTTCTACAGTTGTGTATAAGTTTAAACCCTTTTGAAGGAACTGTTTGAAGAAAGCAAAAATTTAAAACATTTCTGGTTAGTGATAATCACCTACCAGAGAAATAATTGCCTCTTTTTTCATGAATTATTTTATTTCCCTAGCTCTTAATGTAGTTTGCAGTGTTACACAATATATAGTTATATTTTGTGATGTTTTGCTTTTTTCCTGTCAACCAGGATCAGTGAAGAGTTAACATGATGATTTTTAGCTAATCTATATTTTTAAGATGAATTTTATGGTCTGGTTGGCCAAATATTGTGTTTCATTAGTAAAACAATTGTAGTTTAAGAAATTTGTACTTTTGTGCCAATTTATAGCGCTCTCTTTAATATTAGCATCAATAAGATAATCATTTGTCAACTTTTTGCCAAATATATGAAGATTAATAACAATTTCCTTTGCCCTTCTCAACAATTTAATACCGCTGTTTTAAGTGCATGTAAAGCATGTATTTCAATGGCATCAGCTTGGGGAATGACGAGCAGATTGCTGACATTAAAGATTACTTTTTTAGATGAGGCTTTTACATTTCAGCTGTATTTTAGTCCATATATGTCTGTTTTAAACTTTGTCTTGTATTTTTATCTGCTACTCCGACTCCTGGCTTCTTCCTTTCCTTAATTTGAGATGCCTTGCATTTACAGAATCTTGGCTTTAATAGGTCAGGATCTTGTTCAAGACTTGGCACTTGATCTTTGTATAAACCTAATTTTGTGTGACTGTGGCCTAGTGAAGAACAGTGAATTTAATACAGTATTTAGAAATTTATTTAGTCTTGGTCTACTTCCTCTTGGGAAAAGAAAAATTTATTATTCCAAATTTGTTTCATAAAATTCAAGTGGATGATTTAGTGAGAACAAAAAAGGTCCCCAGTAATGTCAGTGAAGGACTAATTTATAAATTTTCCATAAGCAAATACATCAAATTTGAAAATGACACATAATTGCATATGTGATCGAATTTGTACTTTTTTGTTTAACTTATCTTCTGGGCAGAGTATCAGTGGAGAAAATTTTTTTAAAATGTAGTTTGGCCTTTGTTAGCACTTATTTTAAGTTTAAATGTGAGTTTTTAGCATAAGAATGATTTCCAGTTTATATCATTTTCGGAGATACACCTTCATAAAATTGCTTAGTCACATTAAGGAAGTAGTTATTCTTAGTACAGACACTCCTGTACCCTAGTTGTACTACAGTCAGACCAATCTTTTGTTTTCGTGTTAACTTTCTATCCCTTCTCAATTTAAAAATCTGGAAAGGATATTTGTTAGTTCTTATGTGTTTTATGTAATGATAAAGAATAGTTGAGCATGTACTTTGGAAAATAAGCAATTTCTTGCATAAAGTTGTTCACTTTTGTCTGGCAACAACTTTTAGGTCATATATAACTTTACATCATTCTATTACATAGATATTTTATGTCATTTAGAATTTTTCTAGTCTTGTAAGCCAGTGTAACAGAACTGGCCCTGTATATCACATAGTTAGAATTAGGTGAGGCTTAGGTTAGAAATAAGTTTGAAATAAATTCATTAATTTAAAATGTTTGAATATTAGTTAAATTGTAATTTCATATAGGATATAGTTACTTTTAAAGAATGCTAGCATATACCCATTTGAAAATTTAAAAATAATCCTCCTCTGATCACTTTTCCTATTTTAAGTCCAGATTTTCATGCATCAGGGTTACTTTAAGCTTAATTAGTTTTCTGTATATAACTATTCCATGTATTTGGTAATGATTATAGGAAGAGAGGAGAGATAACTTGGCTGAGTGATTAGAAATCTAGTCTCACAATCAGGAATACGTGATTCTGTGCTGCCTCTGTGTGATCCTGAAGAAGTCACTTAACCTCTTTAGTACCCCAGAGACTTCCAAAGACTTTACTGGGAGCTGGCTATACCAATGAAACCACAGTCTGGTTTAAATAAAAACAAAACAAAAACCAAAAGCATTAATGACAATATACAGTACTGCTCAAAGGCATAGAACTTTTTCAAAGTGTTTTCTGATTATAATGTTTTATTTAGTGTGGCTAAATAAAATCACTTCTCAGCCTGTTTGAGCTAAGAGAGTATGCATAGAATACACATATACATATTTATGTGTGTGTGTGTATGTGTGTGTGGCACGCATACACACACACACATGCTTCCATTTGTCTCTAAGGAAAGTGAAATCAGGGAACAAATGAGTTTGAGATGATCATTTTCAATTGAAATGAGAATTTAATTGAACTATACCTTTAAGCTTAGCTATACTTTTATTCTTATTATTATTGACCTTTTAACAGTATAATATTCCATCCCTTCTCTTCTTTCTGTTGAAATCTCCTGAATTTTCTTTCCCTTTCTCCACTTCCTCTTTACTTATATCTCTTTTACCACTTTGACTGCCTTTAAACATTTTACAATAAGTTAATCCCTCTATTTCTTTTTTTTTTTTAATCTTGCTATCTTCCAGTACTTGTCATCTGTTCTTTTAAATATCTGGTCTGCTTGTTAGCATCTCTGTTAAAAAAAAAAATCCAGAGCATATACTTGTGTATGTGTCAAAGTGGAGTCACATTACATCGTAGCTTACTTTAATTCATACAAGGGATTTTTTTGTTTTTGGGTGAAGAATCCATAAAGTCACTGTATACTGCAGTAATTTGCCAAGTTGAGACTCCTTTTTTTTCTTTGTATTTCTTATCTTTGTGTCCTTTTGTGTTGTGGGACCATTTTCTCTGAACTTACCATCGTATTTAATGATCCTTTCCATTTTTGGAAACAATGTTCTCAAAAATTTTAAAGCATTTTATTTCATTGTTAAACAGAAAAAGAAGTAATTAAAACATGCCCACGTTGTTTCATGAATGTCTTTTAGAATTAAGTTTAGTGAGCAATCAGTGCATGCCTACTGGTTGAAGTAAATGTACCACTATGTTACTATCAAATGAATGCTCTTTTGTTAGGTGGACAAATAGTACATTTTTCTTCAAATTCTGTAAAGCAGTGATTTGCCAAGAAAAACAAAAGTGACAAGTCTTGATTGCATTACATAAAAATGCCGATATTATTTGAAATGCTATAATGTGCCTCATTTTTATACTATTTTGTGTTTAGCATTTCACTCCTCTTGCATGAATTGCTATCAGCAAATTAGTGCTTACCTGTCTGCTGTTTTTCCTGTTTTTGTCTTCATTTCTACAGCAGTCTTCAGCAGCTTTCAAAATTATAAATGTGACTTTCCTGTGATAGTCTAAAAATTGTTTAGTGTGATGCTAGATGTTTTTTAAAAAGAGGAAACCACAATCTTTCCCTTTATTTTTAAAAATTTCTTAGTGTTTGCTAAAGTTTTAATTTAAACAATAATAACCACTTGCGAGATCTACTTAAGGCTACTTGATAATGTTCTGTTTGTATGTTAGTCTCAGTGTCTAAATGTCATTTTCTTGTCAACAGCTAGTCATCCACAGATAAACTTGCATGATTTAATGTAAATGTTTTCTAATTTTAGAAATGCCTTATAGATATTATGCAGGTATCTTAAATATCATCATAAATTCCTATTAAATGGATTCAGTAATGTATTTCTTAATGATATTTTTTATAACTGAATTACTTTATGCAAAAAAGATTACTAGCCAATATTTTTGCCTGTGAAAATATTGTTTTCAACTGCACCTAGAGTAAGTATTTTCAAAAGCTAAACTTGGTTAATATCTTTTGAATTAATATTTTTTGGGAAAAAATCCCAGTTAAAAAATAACTATTACTGCTGAGTGATGTAGGCTAAAAAGTCATTCATACTGAAAAGCCAATATAAATGGTTGTTTTAAGATAATTGTTGTTTGGACACAGCTATATTATTTTTATGTTTAAAGTTTTCTGTCAAAAAGAATCTAGAAATACTGAAACAGAATTGGAAAAAAAAAACCCAACTTCATTCAATAAACATTTGTGTTCTATGTATAGGGTAATGTCCCGGATAGAGTATTTTAATAAATGAATATGTGAATGCATACTTACTCCTTGCACTATTTAAAGCATTTACTAAATGTTAATTGAACAAATAGATTCAGCTTTATTTTATTGTTGAATCATAGTAAATTTTAAGTCTGTTTTACATAAAATTTCAATACTGTAATTGTCAAAAATTGAGAATTTTTAGAAACAAGTTTTAGTGTATTTTTAACTACTTTAAGTATTGTGTAATGAAAAGTGAATTAGTATTATGAAGTTAGTCATGGCATAAAAGAGAATCATGACAATTTTTTCAGCTATTGTCATTTTTGCTTCCATCCCTTTACTGTTTTGCCTCTTTCCTCTCTATTCTTTATTCTTTTGTGACTTACTTTCTAAGGGTGGTCGTGGGAGAAAGACAGAAACTTTTGCAAAGCTAAATTTTTTCCCCAGTTTTAGAGAAGTAACAAAAAATGGAAAAGATTCATTTTTAAATTGAAGAGAAACAAATCTCAAAATTGATAATTGTCCTTAACATAACACTGTAGGTGTGTACTTTCCCTCTGATAAGGTAAAACCTCAGAACTGATAAAATAATGAATATTCTGCAAGTACAATCCCTCTCTAAATTCTTAAAGAAATTATAATGCTATTATTTTGTATGGGATTGCTTTCAGGGTACAGTGTTTGTTGAATTGGATTGAAATAAGAAGTATATAACACAAATAGCCATACGTTGTTATAGAATATATCCTTTTAAAGTTATCATAGTGGCTGCTGTGAAAGTCGGGGAAGACCTAGGTTTAAGTTCTCCTCTGACACACGATTTTATGATCATGAGCCACACACTTAACCTTGCAGGGGCCCAGGCCACTTGGCAGATGTTGTATATTACATGACCAATTGCTGATCTACATTGGTAGAGAGAGTTTCTCCCAACAGAGATTTAAATCAACACAGTCACAACCCACCCCTCTCCAATTTCCTCCTCCCTCCAGCCCCAGCCCCGCCGCAACCCTACTTTAATTTTGTCTTATTTTGTAGAGTACTTTGCTCCTCTACCTAATGAAATATTTCTAGGAGATTTCTGTTAGCTAGAGTAATAGCAAACTATAAAGATGCCCTTTGTATTCAGCGTATTATTATGTGCCTGACACCCTTTGTGACTAGCATTGTGCTATTTGTAATTAGATAACCTTATCTAGTTCCACAAGTACTTTTTCAAAATTTTGGGACCACTTCAAAATTAGTGTCTTCTGCAAAGTCATTTTGAGGTTGAATATAGTTGAATATATGTGATTAATTATATAGACCAAGTTTTGGTTTTACTTGCTTCTTCCTTTGCTTTTTGAGGAATAAACTGTATTATTGATATTGAACAAGAACTTATTACAGGAAAGGATTTTTTTAAAAAGCCTTAAAAATATGTTCCATGCAATAACTTTATAGTTGAAAATTTGAATCTATATAAAAAATTATTCAATCTATGAGAATAGACCTTCAGTTTGAATAGTTGAAGCCTTTTAAATAGGATATCATCATTACCATGAACATAATAGAAAAAATAGAATATGATAGTTTTAAATTTTAATTGGTGGTTCTTTGAATTCATTATTGCAGGTGGTGATCTAGACAATAAAGTAACCAAAAAAACCCCATTACACATCTGTCCTGAGTTGTAAATTTATATGTGAAATAAAGCTTTTATGCAGAAAGATTACTCAATGATTTATTGTGATATACGTCATGATATAATATATATGCATATGCACACGCATATATATCCCCTATAACTTTCTTGTACTTTCCTGGTATTTAGATGCCCAGCCCACAGAATCTGAAAAGGAAATTTATAATCAGGTGAATGTAGTATTAAAAGATGCAGAAGGCATTCTGGAGGATTTACAGTCGTACAGAGGAGCTGGCCATGAGATACGAGAGGTAAAGCATGGTTAAACATTTTTAGAAATTCACTTTCAAACATTAACAAAATATGTCAAAATTCTCTTTTATGAACTGTGAGACTTTTTCCTGTTAAAGTATGATTTTAATTTCAGTTGCTTGTTTTTTTATATAAAATTTTGTGAAAATCTTGTTAAAATATTTTTGCTGTATTGCTTATAGTTTAACCAAATTCTGTATTGTTCTATTAGGCATGATAATAGATTTCTATTATATTGCTCTAAGGAAGAACAGTGAACATATTGATCAGATTTCTGTCTAAACTTCTGTTTTTGAAGAATTTCCTAGATTGAGCTTCTATGTATTAATACGTAGAGATACTTCTGAAGAATCTGGATTTGTGTTGTGCTATCAGATATACTTTAATTTTTCACAACCCTTTTAATTCTGTCAATGACTAACAAAAGCAGGATATTTGAAACAAATAATTCATTAATGTAGATGGGAAAAGAATAAATGGTACTTGAACAAATTAACTAATCCTGTTTTTCCCTGGCAGATCAGTATTTAGGGAATATTTCTCTTTTGAATATTATGATTTAGAAAATTTTTAAAGTTGCTTCTTTGTTGGTCAGTAATATTTTAAAGTAAGCCCAATCACTTGGTGACATGAATCTTTTTTTAAAATTTCATTTTTGTTAGACTGCTTCTTCAGTGGAACAGTTTTTGTTTTGGTGGAACAGCTAGGTGGCACTGTGGAAGAAGAGTGCTCATCCTGAAGTCAGGAAAACTTCTCTTTATGAGTTCAAATCTGACCTCAGACATTTACTAGCTGTGTGGGACACTAGACAAGTCATTTAACCCTGTTTACCTCAGTTTCCTTATTTATAAAAGGAGCTGGAGAAGGAAATGACAAACCAATTCCAGTATGTTTGCCAAGAAAACATCAAATGGGATAATGAAGAGTTGGACGTGACTAAAATGACCAAATAACAAAAAGTTTTAGTGCATAGACCACTCAACTAGGAACTAATACTTTTTAATACTCTTGGCATTCATAGTTTGGTTAATTTCCTTGTGAAAAATTAGAGTAATACTGGTACTTGAAACTTTTATGTAATATCAACTTATTTAATGAAAAACTTTTGAATAGGGTACTATACAAAAAGCTCTTTAGGTAAGAAAAGATAAAATTGGGAAGTGGAGAGAAAAGATATATACATAATTTTGTGGAGACTGGTGGAAATTCTCTGTCTAGGCTGGTTATGGCAAAGGAAATTAGCTCTATTGCATGAAGCAAGTAGCTTTAGGAACTTTTTCCTGCTGTGGAAATGAGTTATTTGCTATAGCATTTCAATATTTTATTTTTTTCAAATTACACGTAAAAACAATTTTTAACTTCATTTTTAAAAATTTTGCGTTCCAAATTCTCTCCATCTCTCCCCAGTCCCCTTATTGAGAAGATAAGCAGTTTGATAAAGGTTATACATGTGCAGTCATACAAAACATATTTCCATATTAGTCAGATTGTGAAAGGAAACTCAGCCCTCCCCTTTCCCCCCCAAAAAACCCAAGAAAAATAAAGAAAGTTTTAAGAAATTGTTTCCATCTGCATTCAGACTCTATCAGTTCTTTCTCTGAAAGTGGATAGCATTTTTCATCCTAAGTTCTTTGGAATTGTCTTAGATCATTGTATTTCTGAGAATAGCTAAGTCATTTACAGTTGATCATATTCAATATTGCTGTTATAATGCTCTCCTGATTCTGCTCAGTTCACTTTGCATTAATTCATGTAAGTCTTTCCAGGTTTTTCTGAAAGCATCCTGTTCATCATTTCTTAAAGCAAAGTAGTATTCCATCACAGTCATATACCACGACTTGTTTAGCCATTCCCCAGTTGATGGGCATCCCCTTAATTTCCATTTCATTGTCACCACAAAAAGAACTGCTATAAATATTTTTGTTCATATAGATCCTCCTCTCCCCTCTACCCACTTTTAAAAAAAATCTCTTTGGGATACAAACCTAGTAGTGGTAGGGTCAGAGGGTATACGTAGTTTTGTAGCCCATTGGGCATAATTCCATATTCCTCTCCGGAATGGTTGGATTAGTTCACAACTCCATCAACAATGGTTTAGTGTCCTGGTTTTCCCACATTTCCTGCAACATCTGTCATTTTCCTTCTCCGTTGTATTAGCCAATGTGGTAGGTCTGGGATAGTAGCTCAGAGTTGTTTTAATTTGCATTTCTCTAATCAGATATTTAGAGCACTTTTTCATATGACTTTAGATAGTTTTGATTTCTTCTTCTGCCTGTTTGTATCCTTTTGACATTTATCAATTCAGAAATGATCTGTATTCTTATAAATTTGACTCAGTTCTCTGTGTATTTAAGAAATTCTTCCTTTATCAGAGAAACCTGATGTAAAATTTTTCCAGTTATGATTACTGTGTATTTTCCTCCATGCTTGTTTTTCCCCTGTATATCCTTCTCTGTCTCTCTTTCCCTTCATCCTGTCCCTTCTCATAGTATTTTGTTTCAGACCAACAGCTCCCTCAATCTACCTTCCCTTCTATTGGCCCCCTACCTTCTACCTTCTTTCCTACTTCTTTGTAGGGTAAGATAAAATTTCTATGTCCAACTGAGTGTGTATGTTATTCCCTCTTTGAGCCAATTCTGATGAGAGTAAGTTTCAAGCATTGTCTGTTACCCCACACCCCCTTCTACTGTAAAAGCATTTTTGCATCTCTTTTATGAGATAATTTACCCCATTCTACCTCTCCCTTCTCCCATAGCATCCCTTTCTCACCCCTTAGTTTAGTTTTTTAAAAATATCTCATTGTATTCATCCCTTTTTTCTCTTTAATTTTATTTTTTTAGATCTCATCCCATTATAGTCAACTTACCCATGCCTTCTGTCTATGTATATTCCTTTTAACTGCCATAATAATGAGAAAGTTCATGGGAATTACAGGTGTCATATTAAACAGTTCAAGCTTATTGAATCCCTTGTGATATCTCTTTCCTGTTTACCTTTTTATGCCTCTCTTGAGTCTTGTATTTGAAAGTCAGGTTCTCTCTTCAGCTCTGGTCTTTTCATCAGAAATGTTTGAAAGTTCTTTTTCATTAAATGTCCTTTTTTTCTCCTGAAGGATTATATTCAGTTTTGCTGAGTAAGTGATTCTTGTTTTAATCCTAGCTTCTTTGTCCTCTGGAATATCATATTCTAAGCCCTCTGATCCTTTAATGTTGAAGCTGCTAAATCTTGTGTTATCCTACCTGTGGTCCCATGATATTTTAATTGTTTCTTTTTGGCTGCTTGCAATATTTTTTATAACAGTAGAGCTCTGGAATTTGGCTATAATCTTTCCTGGAGTTTTTCTTTTGGGATCTCTTTCAGAAGGTGATCAGTAGATTCTTTCAATTTCTATTTTACCCTCTAGGTTTATGATATCAAGGCAGTTTTCCTTGAAAATTTCTGGAAAGATGATGTGTAGGCTCTTTTTGTAATCATGGCTTTAATTCTTAAAATCTTTCTCCTTGATCTATCTTTAGGTCAATTATTTTTTCAGTGAGATAGTTCATATTTTCTTCTATTTCTTCATTCTTTTGATTTATTTGAATATTTCTTGATGTCTTATCTAGTCATTAGCTTCTACTTTCCCAGTTCTAATTTTTAAAGGAATTATTTTCTTCATTGAACTTTTGTACATCTTTTTTCCATTTGCCCAGTTCTGCTATTTAAGGAGTTTTTCTCTTCAGAGAATTTTTGTGACTCTTTTTCAATTTGATCATGTCTGCTTTTTAAGGTGTTCTTCTCTTCAGTGGATTTTTGTGCCTCCTTTACCATTTGGCCTACTTGATTTCTTAAGTTATTTTGTTCAGGATTTTTTTGTTCCTTCTTTACTAAGCTATTGACTTTTTTTCCATCATTTTCTTGCATCACTTTTATTTCTTTTCCCAATTTTTCTTCTATTTCTCTTATTTAATTTTTAAAATCCTTTTTGAGCTTTTCCAGGAATTATTTTTGGGCCTGAGAGCAATTCACATTTTTCTTTTAAGGCTTCAGATGTAGCAGTTTTGACTTTGTTGTCTTTTTCTGAGTTTGTGTTTAGATCTTCCCTGTTAGCGTAGTAACTTTCTATGATTAGGGCCTTTTTTTGTTGTTGATGTTTGCTCATTTTCCCTGCCTATTTCTTGACTGCTGTCCCAAGCTTGAGGTTTTTTGTGCTGCTTTTTACAGAACTGGTTTTCAGTTCTTTCAAGGTGGTATGATCTTGGGAGAGGTGTGGTCACTGCTCTCCTGACCTGTTCTCTGATCTGTGAGCAACTAGAAGCACTCTCCACCCTGGAACTGTGACCTGGGCCCCTGTTGTGGTGTGGCTGCACGCTCAAGAGTGCTAGTGCTCCTTCTCACCCTTGCCCTGGAGCTGTGATCCGGAATGATGTATGAGCAATGCAATCAAGTCCTGCAACTAGTGTCAGCAAAGGAGCCCCTGTAATCTCTTTCTTACCAGTTGCCTGACCCCCTTACCATCTGTGGGCTGAGAGCCAGGTGGCTGCTGTCACTGGATCAAAGGGTACATGGGAGAGAGAGTAAAGGTGTAGACACTCGGAAGGTAGGAGGGGGAGGCTAGGTGATGAAGGACTTTGAATACCAAATAGAACATTTTTTTGATCCTGGAGGTAATAAGGAGCTACTGGAGTTTATTGAGTAGAGGAGGAATGACATGATTGGGACCTGTGCTTTAGGAAAATCACTTCAATGGCTGAATGGAGGATGGATTAGAATGGGGTGAGACTAGAAATAGGCAGACCCACCAGCAGTCTGAAAAATATATGAGTGAAGTGGTGAGGAAATGTTCTAGAACGGTGACAGTGTCAGAGGAGAGAAGGGGATATATTGGAGAGATGTTGCAAAGGTGAAATCAACAAGTCTTGGCAACAGCTTGGATGTGGGGTGGTGAAAGATAGTGAGGAGTCCAGAATGACTCCTGGCTTGTGAGCCTGAAGTACTGGCAGGATGATGTTGTTCTCTATAGTAATAGGGAAGGTGGGAGGGGTGGAGGGTTTAGGGGGAAAGATAATGAATTCTGTTTTGGACATTGAATTTAAATTGTCTACTGGATATCCAGTTCAAGATGTCCAAAAGGCAGTTGGAGAAAAAGCTTGGGGCAGGATAGGTAGAATTAGAGAATCATCAGCTTAGAGATGGTAATTAATTCCATGGGAGTTGATGAAATCAACAAAGTAGCATAGAGGGAGAAGAGAAGAGGGCCCAGGTCAGAACCCTCAGGGACATCTATGGTTAGAGGAAAACTCAGGGAGAAGAAAATATTCAAGGAGGAGAGAGTGATCAACAGTGTCAAAGGCTGCAGAGAGAAGTCAACAAGAATGAGGATTGGTAAAAGGCCATTGGATTTGGCACCTAAGAGATCATTAGTACCTTTGGAGAAAGCAGTTTCAGTGGAATGATATGCTGAGGAGCCTGATTGTTAAGGGTTAAGAAGAGAGTAAGAGGAGAGAAAGTGGAGGCACCTGTATTAAATGGCCTTTTTAAGGAGTTTAGCTACAAAGAGTGGAAGGAGATATAGGAGGATCAAGTAAGGGTTTTTTTTTTTAAGATAGGGGAAAGGAGCATGTTTGTAGGCAGTAGGAAATGCGTCAGTAGAGAGGGAGAGATTGATAATAAGTGAGAGTAGGGGTGACAGAGGAGGCAATCTGTTGGAGGACACAGGATGAAATGGGATCATTTGAACAAGTTAGAGAGAGTTAACCTTGGTGAGGAGTAGTGATCTTCTCATGCGATCTTGAGCAAGTCACTTTAACTCTCTGGGCCTTTTTCACTAATTAATCTCTAAGTTTTTTTCACCTGTAAATTTGTGATCTTATAGCAACAATATAAAGGATGGGTTGAAGGGGGTTTAGTAAAAGTGGTAAGGAAGTTCTTGTAGTGGTGGTAATGAGGGCATTGAAGGATGAGAGAGATGGGTTGGTATCTGGATAGGCTTAAAGGTGGAAGAATGGTTTTAGAATTGATGAGATTTAAGCATGTTTATAGGCAGTTGGGAAGAAATCAGTGATGAGGAAGAGATCATAGATCTGCCAACTGATACTTGTAAAACACAGGTCTACCATTACACTCTTTTCTTAAGAGAATCTTGTTTTGCTTCTAGGATAAAATGTAAAATCCTCTGCTTGATCTTTAAGCTCCTCATGACATAGCTCCCAACTGCTTTTGAAGAATTGACAAAATATTCTGCATTTTCTTAAGTCAGAGCATTCTTTTTTCTTGCAGTAGCAAGATGAGAGCCTTTTATCACAAGCACAGAATCTTATCACTATTAAGTTCTTCCTTGAGTTAAAAACCCAATATTTTTCTAATCTTTTGTACTGAATTGAGAAGACAAGATAATAAATGAGGGTAGTACAGAATAGACTCAGACATATGGTTATGGTTTGACTATCCTGGAAAAAGGTAAGAAATTAACAGGATAAATAATTACAGCAAGGTAAGAAGCTCCTTTTCCATTGTTTTTCCTAGAGACAGCAAGGTATCCCACGGTTAAAAAAAAAAATTCTCAATCCTTCAAAAGAAGCATTATCTAGTCAATCGAATGCCCTTTTTAATAATTCTAAGCTCTAAAGTCACAGCAACAAAATAAAAAGCCCTGATTCCTGATTCTATACCATCTTTCTATTTTTACTTCACATTATTACCCTTTACATGTTTTCTTCTGATCAAACTGGCATATTAGCTGTGTCCTATACATGAGAGTTTTTTGTTTCCCTGCCATTGCAAAGGTAGGCATTCATTTCCCATTGTACGGAATGCACCCCTTCCTTACTTCTGCATTGTGAGAATACCTAGCTTGCTTGGCCAGTTTTGCTTTTTAGGGCATTCTTCTCCTCATTGGCTTTTTGGACCTCTTTTGCCATTTGGGTTAGGCTATTTTTTAAGGTGTTATTTTCTTCAGTATTTTTTTGGGTCTCCTTTAGCAAGCTGTTGACTTGTTTTTCATGAATTTCTTGCATCACTCTCAGTTTTTCCTCTACTTCCCTTACTTGCTTCTCAAAATCCTTTTTGAGCTCTTCCATGGCCTGGGACCAATTCATATTTTTCTTGGAGGCTTTGGATGTAGGAGCTTTGACTTTGTTGTCTTCTTCTGGTTGTATGTTTTGATGTTCTTTGTCACCAAAGTAAGATTCTGTAGTCTGACTGTTTTTGCACTGCTTGCTCATGATCCCAGTCAATTACTTGAGTTATAAACTCTTTGTTAAGGTGGGAGTCTGTTTCTAGTGTGGAGAATGTACTGTCCCAAGCTTTAAGGGTTTTGTACAGCTGTTTTCAGAGAGACTTCTAGAGACCTGTAAATTTTCAGTTCTTCCAAGGTGCTATGATCAAGAGTGAGGTGTTTACTCCTTTCTTGGCCTTGCTCTGGTCTGTGAGTGACCACAAACACTCTTTTCTGACTTGGAACTGTGAGGAGGATTTCCTCTTCATTGCCATTGACACCTGGGGTCCTCGCCCCAGGGCCACCACCTAGAACTGTGACCCAGATCCAAGCACAGGCGAAGCAAGAGAATCCTGCACCAGGAAAGAGATTCCCGCAATCCCTGTCTGATCAGCCACTCGATTCCCCCTCAGTCTGTGGGCCAGAAGCTCAGGAAGCAGCTGCCGCCCCAGGGCTGTGCTCAGGGAGTGGGGCTGGGACCCTGGGCTTCTCTCTCACCGCAGACACAGACTTTTCCAACTGACCTTCCAAGTTGTCTTTGGATTGAGAATTCCGAAAACCACCACAGCTGCCTGTGATTTAGTCCTCTGAGGCCTGCTTCAGGTTTGCTGAGGCCTGTGTTGCCCACATGCCCATGCCGAACTTCATTCCTCTCCCAGCCTGGCATGATATACCTTTCTGATCAACCACCCAGGTTGTCTTGGGCTGGAAATTTGTTTCACTCTATCTTTTTGTGGGTTCTGCTGCTTTGGAATTTGTTTAGAGCCATTTTTTATAGGTACTTAGAGGGGTTTGGGGGAGAGCTCTAGCAAGTCACTGCTTTTACTCTGCCATCTTGGCTCCGCCCTTACTTCCTCCATAGCTTCCTTAAAACAAAGCTTAGATGCTTCCTTCTACATAAGCCCTTTCCTGATCTCCCCAACCCCATGTTGGTGTACAGATTAAATAAATCAGAGGGTAGAGGTAATTTATATTAAAGAAATTGAGGAATTGTGTGAGCCAGTAGCAGGTTGTCAACATAAAGGTTAAAGACACCAAGAATACTGACAAAATGGAGTAGATGGGAAGACCTTGGGTCAGGTAATACAGAAATTTTAAAATTGGAAGAAAGATCTAGGATGGTGCATTGATACAGTTTTTAGGATAAGAGTGGGAGTGAATGCTCAAATACATTCAAAGGAAGAAAGGTCATTGAATAGAAAATGATAGAGGAATGGCCTGGGAATGCCTAAAAGCATCTGTTTATCCTTTTTTCTGACTCTGAGCTCTGTATGTATACCTCCACAAGATTCCTTCTTAGGTATTTGATATAGGCAACATTTTGTTCTACCATACGTGATTCTTGGTGGAAAAAAAATACTAAGATAATTTTCTGTATTAGTAGTGTTCAGGAATTTCCTTTTTTCAGTTTTGGGAAATCAGTGAAAGAAGCATCCCACTTGTTCCCATTGTATTACTTATGTGGCAGAGCTTGGATTATTTCAGGCCAAGTTTTCCAAATTGAGCGATTCTAAGCAGCAACCAGCATTATTGGATATTTTCAAGTACAGGTCCTGCATAAATACACCAACATTTTCAATAAAAACAAAGTACAAATCAGTTGATAAGAGCACTACTGTCACCCTGAATTTACTATGGTTGACAATGAATGCTGTATAGTGATTATTCAATACAGTACCTTGATGAGATCAGATTATTGGCTTTTGTTAGATTTCAATGTGGGCATAGTCTACCACTGTTAATTAATTATGTAAACTTGATATGCAAATGACTCTTAGTGTCACACTGTTTGCTGCATTTGAACATGTAGTGTGAAAGCTCTTTACATAACAGTTTTTATGTAGTAGTGAAAAGTGCCATAAAATTCTATTATATACTTCAGTGGAATCATCTTGTTAAATATAAATCCAAGAAACTTGCAACTTTTAAAGCATTGAAAAAACTCAGGAACTATTATAGATAGTGATTTGAAATTGTCAACAATTGAATTTAAATAATTGCCTTTTTTGTTACCTTTTAAAAGTGGAATTAATCGGGATTGAAAAGAAAATCTACTGGTGTGGCTGAATTAGGACAAGCAGAGATAATATACACAGTTTAAGTAGCAGAATCACAAAGAAAAAAGTCTAAATCCAGAAGATATGATCCATTTTATGTTCACAAGTACTCTTATTGATCAATTAACAAAGATTAAGTGCCTGCTATATGCCAGGTACCTCTGCTAGGCTCTAAGGATATAAAAGCAGTAAATGAAATAATCACTACTTGAAAGCTTAAATTCTAATCGGAGAGTACAAGTACTTATTAAGTATATACAGAATAAGTATAAAGTGAAAATGCAAATTAATAGAAGGTAGTTAAAAATAAAGTAGCTTGGGATATAAGGTATGAATACTTATGGAGATGAGGAAAGATTTCATGTAGAAGATAGTGCTTGAGTTGCATCTTGAAGAAAGAGAAAAATTTTATGAGACAGAGGTGCAGAGGCAGTGCATTCCCTGCACTGGGGTTTATCCATTGCAAAGAAATGGATAGAGACGGAGAAGGCCAATTTGACTGGAGTAGAGTAGAAGAGTGATCTTCATTGAATTCGAAAGATAGGTCAGAGTCAGGCTGTGAAGCGTTTTAAAAGCTAAGTAGAGAAATTTAACGTTTTATCCTAGAGCCAGTAGAGAGCCTCTGGGGTTGATTGGCTAGGGATTATGGCGTGGTTAGTTACTGTGTACAAGGAAAATCATTCAGCAGCAATGTGTGAGATGATGGGGAAAGAGTGCTATGCTTATTTTTTTGTATGAATTATTTAGCTGCATCTAGTATGAGCTCTGGGTAGCTAGATGGTTTAGTGGCTAGAGTACTGGTCTACACATAGAAATATTCTTTTTCCTGAATTCAGTTGCAGCCTTAAACACTTACTAGCTGTGTGATCCAGGGCAAGTCACTTAACCCTGTTTGTCTCAGTTTCCTCATCTGTAAAAATGAGCTGGAGAAGGAAATGGCAAACCACTCCAGTATCTTTACCAAGAAAACCCTAAATGGGGTCACAAAGAATTGAATACAACTGAGAAACAACTAAACAAAACATCAAGCATGAGCCCTAATATGTTGAAATTGCCTCTTAAAAATATGCATGAAGAAAATTTAAATTGACAAAACAAGATGAACTTTTTCTAGAAATACTTATTTCCTTTTGATAAGTAAAAATAAACTTTGCTCATAACCAAGAATGACACCTGAAGGATTGTTTGCCTCATATAAGCTTAAGTACAGATTTGCTCATTCCAGAGGAAAAACATTGTTCTACCATTAGCTTTTTTTTTTTTAATTGTTGAAATGATACTTAGCAAGTCGTATGTAAAACTTTGAACGAATCTACTTGCAGATAATAAGGGGGAAGGAGAATTGCCTACATGTCTAAAGAACTTTGTGATCAATTTAGAAGAACCTAGAACCTTTATATGTTGCATTGCAAGTGGATAAACAAATAAAGTTAAAGGTGCTCACGCATGATACGTTGTTGAAATCTATGTTAAGGAAAATGTGTCACTTTGCAAACCTGTTTGTAGCAATGCAATAGCAAGTGAAATTTTTAGTGTAATTGATAGATTTTTAAAAATGAAAGTGATATGATGTGAGGAAATTGTATTGGATTCTGTACTGATGGAGTTTAGTGTTAAGTTTTGCAAATATCTACAAGCATTTTTTCCCTTATACAATTTGGGCCATATTGCCTACCTCAACAAACAAAAAAACTTCTATTGAGAAGTAAGAGTGAAGAACACATATGGTTTTTTAAGTTGCTCCAAGAGTAATGTTATAAAGCATGTTCCATTAAAAGAAAGACTGCACAATTGTATTTTTTTAAAAAATCTAACTTTCATCTATTTTGTTTTAAATTTTAAAGGCAATACAGCATCCATCTGATGAGAAGTTGCAAGAGAAGGCATGGGGTGCAGTTATTCCACTAGTAGGCAAACTAAAGAAGTTTTATGAATTTTCTCAGAGGTTAGGTAAGTTGAAAATAAGGTAAATATATAAGCAGCCTAATAAGGAAAATAGTTATTACTAAAGATGTTAAATGGAGCTCTTAAAATTGAAGTAGATAATTTCAGCTAAATTTTCATATTAAGGAATTTTAAATACAAATTTTTCATCAGCCTCATCTTTCTTAATTACTAGTTTTCTTGAAACACTTTGATGGAAATGTGTGATTTGCACAGGAGCACTATTCTTAGTTCTAACAAGCCTTAACCTTAATTGTATGCAAGCTAAAGAGGTTCTGTTGTGGCAGGTTTATAGCATAATGTCACCCTTTTTTTTTTGCCAGATTAATTCAGTTTTTCCGTGTATGGAAATTGGCCTTTGTATGACTCTAGAATGTCTAAATTTTATGTCAAAATCATTCTTGAGATTGGTCCAGGCATATGGATTGTGCCATAAATTGGGTTTCTAATGATGAGACATTTATTGTCTTGCCCTACATTATACAAAGAAACTCCCAGGGATTAGTGGGGGAAGGGAAGAAAATTCTTTTTGAGTCCTCTCTCACATGTTGCTACTTCATCTTCCATTATGGCAAGATCAAATTATAGTAGTCTAATGAAGGTCAGAAAAGGTAAACTGGTATGGAATGCATAGCATGACACCTTGAGTTATTTCCTTTGAAATCCTTTTCTATTGGGAGACAGTTGATCGTTTATTTTCTTGGATAATTTAAGAGATATAAATTTGAAGAAATAACTATATAAATGAGAGAATAGGAAGATAAAACATTTACTCCACATGCACATTTTAAATGATAGAAGCCATAATGAATGGATTACACAGTGAATATGAAATACTGTTTTAAAAATTATTTCAATTCAGTAGATTAGAGAATTACTGCTTGTCTTTTATACTATAAAGCAGTTTATTAAAATGTTGCATAAAAATAGAATAACAGTGAGGATGGGAGATGGATGTAAATATTATGTTTTTGTTTATATTAACTAAGAATAGTAAAATGATATTTTCCTGAGCTTTAAAGTGTTGTCATTTTATATAATTTGCTTCTAAAATATGAATCTAATTCACATCGCATCTCTGGTATTTTCTGTAATCTCTAGTATTTTCATTCCTAAAATCTGCGTTTACTAAATCTTTGATTGCTCCCTATGATCAAGTTCTAACTTCAGACATTTCCAAGCTCCTATTGATACTATAGTGCTTTAAAGTTGATTTAGATGCCATTCAGATACAAAGTGTGTCTTCAGATGCCTTCCACTTGGCATCCGAAGCCAATCATTGAAACTAAGCTTTATGGGAATCCGTGTTTCTATTTGGAATTAAGAATTGCAGAGCTGGGTGTTGCTCTTAACAGGAATCCCAGCATGTTCAGCTTCATCAATAAAGTGATTAGGAAGCAGCTATATTTGAAATGGACATTTCTAGCAGGGGTAGGGCATTCTTTTAATTGACTTTTGAAGTTGTCTACCAGCTCTGTCCCCTACCTAGGAAATATTTCTAGATCTCCTGGCCAGTGGGCAAGGACTGATATACGTGGCTGTTAAATTTTGAAATACGGTTTGTAGGTCTTAATAGGAAACATTAATCAGTACACTATGAGCTAAATTCCAGATTTTATTACTTTGCAAAGTAGGTGTCATTGAATAACAGCATTCTGTCTTCTGTATTTCTGCAGTTGCCATTTGTTCATATGATTTGAATTAGTCATGGTGGTAAGTTCTTTAGTGAGGCAACAAGGTGTAGTTTGTAGAGAGTTAACCTTGGAGGCAGAAAGACCTGTGTTGTAGTCTTGCCTCTGATGTATATTGGCCATGTGACCCTAAGCAAACATTTAACCTCTCAGTACTCAGTCAACTTTTTAAAACTATAAATTGCAGAGAAAGTGCCCACTTATATTAGTATCATTCCTTGTGCAGAATGGCCTGCCCCAGTAAAATCACAGGTCTGGTTAAAAAAACAATAAATTCTTTATTTTCTTTTTATCTCTGATCTAGTTAATTGATTTCTAGGTCTTTGTTTAGATAAGGTACCAGTGTAGTAGTAAAGGGAAATCAGTGTTTTGATACTTATTACTTATCCTCATAGAGGAAAGAGCTGTAATATTTATCAGCATGATATTCTAAAAGTGTAGCACTTTAAGTTAATTTACTTATTTATAACATACCTCCTCATTTATGGAATACTTCAGAGTGAATCCACTTCTGAAGTGAAAAAAAAAATAGTTAATAAGAAAAGCTATCTTTTCCTTACAGTAAATGGTGGAAAGAAAACAATTTTTGTTAGTAAAAGAAAAAGGTAACATTCTGTTGTCTAATAAGTTTATTATTTACATTTTTCCATACCAATATGCCCAACTTCCTCATGAAAATATTTTTGTAGCCTTTATCTTGGAAAGCTTAAAATGCTTTAGGTTATGAGATCAATTACTATCTAAACTAAAATTTATACATGTTTATTTCAATTTGCATAGATACTAATCATATAAGGAAGATCTCTCAATATTTTCATCATGAGATATAAATACACAAAGTCCATGTTTTAGGTTTTTTTAAAAGAATTACTTTGAAGTAAGCTTCACTTTATATAGTGAACATATATACATCTGAACATATAGTCAACATGTTAAATATTTTCTTTGAGTTATTAAATGCATTTCAAAAGTTAAATTAACTCATTCTATTTTTGAAATGTGGGAATGTTCCATTTCTGATTGAATTTTTTTAGATTTAAAGCAATAATTTCTTATTATATGATTAATACTTCTCATTTTGAAAAATTTTATACTATTATTTTATCTTTACTGTTAACATGTATTTAAAAACTTGGGGGATTATTAAAACACTATTGTGGATTATATTTTTAGTTGATAAATATCAAAGAAATGCAATGAACTTTCCATTTTTTTAATTTCTTAAGAGGCAGCATTGAGAGGTCTTCTGGGAGCCTTGACAAGTACCCCATATTCTCCAACACAGCACCTAGAGCGAGAGCAGGCTCTTGCTAAACAGTTTGCAGAGATTCTTCATTTCACACTCCGATTTGATGAACTCAAGGTATAATTTTTTCTTTTTGTGAATTTTAAGTTAATAGTTATTACATCAATAGGGAAAATCTGTAAACTTGCACAAATAATTACATTTTAAGGGAATATTTTTATCCATTTTTGTCATGAATCTAGGACTTGAATGTAAAGGAAATTGTAGTAAACAGACTCAGTGAACCTAAATAAAAAACAAGGTTGGTAAAATCTTAGTGGTATATCTGATAGAAAATGTGTGACCAAAATTAAATCACACAGTTTTTTTATTTAACTTTATTATATTTTGTCATTTGCAGAGTGGGGTGACATGAATTTTCTCTTGAATATATGAATGTATGGGTGTGTATATGTGTATATATGCATGTATCTATATGTATGCTTTTCTATTTTTTTCATCCCTAAGTGATTTCATATAGGTAAAACATTTTGCAGACTTTAGAGTACCATGTAATTATCATTTGTGTAGCACAAACCCCATTTGCTTCCTGTGAGGAAACTCCTTCTACCAATGCACCTCAACAACTATTTGGCAACTTGTCTTAGAATGTTGTCTAGCCACTGAGAAGTTAATTTACCTGAATGGGGTCACATAGCCAGTATTTTCAGAGGACAGATTAGAACCCAGATTTTCTGACTCAAGGCTGGTCGTTTATCCATAACACCTCACTGCCTAACATAAATTCCTTGTGATATTGCAAACTTTGTCTTGCAAGCATTTGTTAAGTACTTGCCATGTGCCTAGTACTGTACTAGGTGTTAGAGAAACAAAAAACAAAATGGCTCCTGCTTTTAAAAAGCTTATATTCTGTTGATGGGATATATCATAAACCAGTAAATACCATGCACACATGCATACGCGAAGTAAATTGGGGTAGGGGGCCTGGGGAGAGAAAGATTAGCAACTTAAGGATTCAGAATAAGCCTCATGTAGGAGATGACACTTGAAAGAAGTTAAGGATTCTGAGAGTTGGGTGAGGAGAGAATGCATTCCAGTAATGAGGGAAAGGCACGGAGATGAGAGATGGAGTGTCATTTGTGAGGGACAGCAAGTGAACTATCTTGGTTGGAAAACAAGAGTACATGAAGAGAGATATTATTTAATAAATCTGAATCAGTAGACTGGAGCGAGATTGTAAAGTTCTTTGAAGGACAGAGGAAATTGTATTGTATTACAAAGGCATTTGGGAGCCATTGTAGCTTCCAGAGCAAGAAAGTGACATGATCAGATATATATGCTTTATTAATACCAATTTGGCATTATTTGGAGCGTGGATTGGAGAGGTGACAGACTAGATTTAGGGGAAATAATTAGGACATATTTCCTGTTGTATCAAGTAATTTGAATATGAACTTAGAATCATAGGTTTAGAACTGTGAAATAACTTATAGGCAGTTTCATAAAGTAGATAATAGCTCTAGAATTGGGTTCAGTAATCCCTGGGTTCAAATCTCTACCTCCTGACCCCCCAATATTTACTAGCTATGTGATCCTAGATCCTAGATTATGGATACAATGTCTCGGGCTAAGATTTATCTATCAAATGGGCTGTAGTACCTACCTTACACGGTTTCTTGTAGTTTGAAAGGAGGAAGGCTCAGAGGAGGTAATGTAGGTAAAACATTTTGCAAACTTTAGAGTACCATGTAATTATCAGTTGTGTAGCACAAACCCCATTTGTTTTCCATATTTGAAAACTAGTTAAAGGTTAAATGATATGCCCAAGGTCACACTGGGAGCAAGTGGCACACGTGGAGTTCAAAACTTGATCTGTTGACTCCAGAACCAGTGCTTTGTTAGCCATTGTGTCAGATTTCTTCCCTGTTACTGGAATAACTGGACTGGCACTTTGCTGACCTCTGTCCTAAGTCACTGGAACATCACTGTAATGCAAATTCAAATCCTTCTAAATTTTACTCACTTGGAGGGGAGGGAGATCTTATGTACCTATGTATTTTGCTATCAAAAGATAATCAGTTTTACAAAGGTTCTCAGTAATACATGTAAAATTATGGGACAGTAGAGGGATTTTTGACTAGAAGATTGCCTAAATTTATATTATTTTGTGTATGAAGATTTTGGAGGAGGAGAGGTGTTGAACTTAGATGTGATAAATTGCTTCTAGACAACATCACAGGTTATCCAGTAATTTTACTCATTTTACTCAGTAAAGTTACTCAGTAACTTTAATCATTAGGTTAACACTTGCTGTATGAATACTGTCACATATATTTATTAATGTAACTCTATATTCTAGATGACAAATCCTGCTATACAGAATGATTTCAGCTATTACAGAAGAACACTGAGTCGTATGAGGATCAATAATGTTCCAGTAAGTTCCTACTTGGAAAAGACCATCAGAGGGACTTTTTTTTTTTTAAAATAAGACTTTTAATAGTGATAGTAGTTATGAGCAGCAACAGCTGTGATGATAGGAAGGACACACTAAACATATGGTATGTTGTGTCTAGGATCCTAATGTCCATCTGCTATTCCTCTTGGCTCCCACAATTTGAAATTTTGTTAATACTACAGTAATAAGAATAATACAGTTTTGTCACTTACGTTCTGAGAAACTGTCTACTATTTCATTTTATTTGCTAAAAATTCTTATGAATCATGTAGAGAGAAATCAATAACAACATTTCTATGTTAGAACTTACTGAGACAGACTAACATGGGAAGAGGAACAATACCCATGGTGTTAAAGAAGAATAAGACTTTGCAGACTAGAGGCTTTCAGTTCACCTTCATTGTCTCTAATTTAGAAAATGACATGGCATATACTTTCTCTCTGGCCAGCCACCAGGTTTTCATTTTAGTTCCCTGTGTACAATCTTCCCCACCTATAGGAACTAAATAACACCATTTTGTAGAACTAGAAGAGTAAGGATACACTGCAACTTGACTCTAACATTGTGATGTCATTTTGATCCTGTTTGAGAAAAAGGACAATCACCATTAAAGAACTAGTCTGGATGCAAAAATAAACATGTGACAGTTTTTCCTGTTAATGTGATGTTTTACTGAAGTACCGGGGAGGGATGCATGACATGTATATGTGTAAATGTATCTCTCTGTGTGTATATGTGTGTATACACATATATATGTGGGCTTGGGAGTGAGAGAGACAGAGAACCAGAGAGATTTATTCTGTAGGCAGTGTGAAAGGGAGAAATAAAGTGAGAAATAAAGGATTCCGGAGCAGCAGCGAAGGTTCAGTATAAATTTATAATCAGTCAGCAGTACCTAATATGTTCTAGGAACTCTGCTAGGTGCTAAAGATATAAAAGCAAACATGAAACAGTCCCTGCCCAGAAGATGCTTACTTTCTATCAGAAGAGACAAAATACACGTAAATGAGTACATTTAGAAAATGTACAAAATAAATACAAGTTAATTTTGAAGGAGAAGGCCCTGTGAGTTGGGGAGATCAAGAAGGTTTCATGTAGAATGTGGTGCTTGGAACTAGGTCCTGAAGGAACCAAATGATTGTAAAAGGTAAAAGTGAAGAGGGCATTCCAAGCATGGAGGACAGACAGTGCAGTGGCACCTAGGTGGAAATGAGTAATTTGCAAGAAGACCAGTTCGGCTAGACTAGAGTCACAGGAAGGAAAACAGTCTAAAATAAGGCTGGAAAGTGTTAAGGACTGTTAAGGGGTGCCTTGAAATTGCCTTTTTGAGTTGCCATATTTTCCAAAGCATGCAAGAGGCCCTGAGTGTGTAAAGGACCAATACCTTCCCTCCACCCCCTGCCCCCACCCCCAGCTAACATAACTTGTTGTTTGCATCCCAAACTTGATTCCCTGTGTGTCCTTGGGAGTCAAGACAGGTGCTAGCTAGTCTGTGCAAGGCTGAGAAATTAGCTTGTGCAGCTGGAACCCTGTAGATATGCAGACTATTCTATCTTCATAGTCTAGCAGTTCCCAAAGGGAAAAGAATGCTGCTTTTGCTATTGCTTTCCTCCTCTCCTTTGGCAGGATTTTTTTTCCCAACTTCCCCTACCATGCCGTGCCCCTTCCTGGTATCTCCTCCTTCCTTTGTCCTGCTGTCATAAATATACCAACTTCTCTATGAATTTTGATGCATGCATGTTCATTTCTCTTGTAATAAACTTGTTTTTCACAAGTTTTGTTATGTGATTGCCTGTTAACAAAAGGTAAGTTAGGGCCAGGTTGCAAAGGGCTTATAAAGCTAAAAAAGAGGGCCTTATAGTTGATCCTAAAAGCAATACGGAGACATAGAAATTTGAAATTAGGAAAGTTACAGTGTTAGACCTGTGTTTTGGTAAAATCACATTGGCAACTATATGGATTATGGATTAGAGTGGGGAGAGATTTGAGGCAGGAGACCAATTAGGACGGCTGATAGTCTAGAAAGGAATTTTGGGAGCCGGAACCAGGGTGGTGACCATGTAAGTGGAGAGATGCGGTCTTATGCAAGTGTTGTCATGGAGACTAGAGGAAACATGATCTAGTAACTAAATGGATATGTTGGGTAAGGGGAGAGTAAGCAATCAGTAGTGCTGAGGTTATGAACCTAGGAGACTGAAAGGATAGTATAGTATCTGTGCTAGAAATAGGAGAGTTTGGAAGAGCAGTATATTTGAGGGAAAAAAAAATGAATTCTGTTTTGGATTTGTTGCGTTTGAGATGTCCATAGAACATCCAATTGGTAATGTCAAAGAAGTAGTTGGTGATATGGAATTGAGCTCAGGAGAAATGCTAAGTTGGATGTTTAGATCTGGCAGTCATCAGCATAGAGATAATGGTGGTTGGCATGGGGTCTGATGAAGTCACAAAATGAGACAGTGAAGGCTATTGAACAAGCATTTGTTTTTTCATATGATTGTTAAAAAAACATAGATTGGTGTGGGCTAGACAGTTTTGGAACTCACTCATTCAAAAAGCAGTCATTAAGTTGTCAACTTGGAATGGGTTCTTGAGGGATGTGTTCTGTGTTTCAGTGCTTGGTTGACCCTATGCTATTTAATACTTTTATCGTTCGTTTGAACAAAGTTCAGATGTCACAAAGCTGGTAACATATTTGATTGCAGAGTCAGGATCAGAAATAATCCTTACAGGTTAGAGAACATTGGGCCAAATGTAAGAAGATTAAATTTAAGAGAAATAAATGTATAAAGTTTTACATCGATACAAAATAAGAGAGTTTTATCAACAAAATTTTTTCAGTATTTCAGCAGTTTATTCACGTTTACTATGTACCAGAAATGTGCTAAGCACTGGGAATACAAATAAAAGTGTAGAGAATGACAATTTCTGCCCTCAAGGAACTTACTATTACATTGGGGGGAAAACACATAATAAGGAGCTAGGAAGGAGGATGGGTAATACAGAAAGTCCTGTGGAAATGAGTGGACCATGTAGCAAGTGAGTAGAATAGTCCAGAGGTGGAGTGAGCTTCCAGGGAAACATGGCTAGAATCAGGAATTCATCTGAAAAAGATATGGGGTTTTAGTGGACTTAAAGATCATTATGAATCAGTAGTGTGATGTGTCAGGCAGGAAAGTTAATACAATTTTAGGTTGCATTAAGGCTTGGTGTTCTTAACTTGGAGAAGTGAGAGTTTCATTAAGTTAGACCATGTCAAGAGTACTATGTTCAGTTCTGGGAGCCACATTTTAGGAAGCACATTAGTAAGTTAAAGGCTTTCCATAGGAGTGCAACCAAGAGGATAAAGTGTAAAGGATTTTGAATCCTTGCCATATGAGCCACCTTAGTCAGTCCCCCTCACTAGATATTTCCAAGCAAAAGTTGTAGAGTTGTGGTTGTCTTGTTCAGTTAAGGCTAGATAGGTTCCAAGGTTCTTTCCTTTTCAGTTTACAAGTTGAATCAAATAATTTTCTTCTTCAAACAGGCAGAAGGAGAAAACGAAGTAAATAATGAATTGGCAAACCGTATGTCTTTATTTTATGC
The DNA here is from genome assembly GCF_900497805.2 of Vombatus ursinus. Classification (NCBI taxonomy): domain Eukaryota; kingdom Metazoa; phylum Chordata; class Mammalia; order Diprotodontia; family Vombatidae; genus Vombatus; species Vombatus ursinus. The sequence goes on along the minus strand of NW_020954751.1, from coordinate 19,743,901 downwards.
TGAGGCAACCCCAATGTTGAAAACCTTAAGTGATGCCACGACAAAATTTGTATCAGAGGTAAGTGTGTTGTGTGAAGTAGTTATTCACAACCCCCAACCCCGAAATTTGTATTTGGTTATTTTTTTCCTGGTGTAGTGGAAAAGTGTTGTTCTGGGATGCAAGAGACCTGATTCCTAGACATTCCATGTGTATTTGTACAAGTTATTCCACCTCTCTGGTCCTCACATTTCTCATACATGAAATAAAGTGCTGGTTGTGTTAGATAATTTTTGAGTTCCTATTCAGCTCTCAGATTCAATCCCTTTCTCTTTCTATTACCTCCAATTTAGTACAATACTATTCACCTACACTTTTAGTTGTGCCCTGACTTCCCTGGCTTCCTTTAAGTCCCGACTAAAATCCCATCTGGTACAGGAAACCACCGACTGATTGACTGCTCTAACAAATCTATTTGCCTTTACTCTATACCCACTATATCTTCCTTATAGCTGTATCTAGTCATGTCACCCTTTAGTGGCTTCCTAATTCTTACCATATAAAGTTTGACTCTTGTCTGTTAGTCATTGCCCTGCCTTACCAGCCTTGTCTCCCATTCATTTTCTTGGTGAGCTGGTGATACTGAGATTCTCCCCCAGATTCAGTCTCTCTACACTATAGCTCTTCAGCACTAAAATGCAATCAACCTATTATCTGTTCAGTTAGTTTACTTTTCATATGTTTAGGATGCCTTGTGGTTTAAAGTTCATTGCTGACCCTTTTCCTAAGAAACAGTAGAAAGTTATCCAGCATCTTTGAGCCAAATCCGGTACCTTCTTGTCTCAGTGTCACAATGATTAAATAATCAATACAAATGTATTAAGTGCTCACTGTGGTAGGTGCTGAGGATAGAAAGACAAATTAAATAGTCTCTGCCCTCAAAGAGCTTACAGTCTGTCAAAGAGTTCTATATGTCTGCAATTCTCTCTCCCCTTCATCTCTTCAGATGCATTGGTGAGGTGTAAAACAAAATGTTGCCAGAGGTCTAATGGTAAAAGTTGTACAAAGGCAGATTTTGACTTTGATATACAAGGAAATACTTCCTAATAATTTGACTTGCCCCAAAAAAAGAAGAGTGCTTCCCCAGGATTCCTCATTGCTGGAGGTCTTCACATAGAATCTGGCTGACCACTTACTTTGTAAAGCAGAGGTGTCAGACACATGGTGGGCCAGCCATACTGCCTACTGCACTCCTGAGTGCGACCCCAACCAGATGGAAATGTAATTGGGAAATATCTGACAAAATAAATAAAATACAATAAAATATTATAGATAGACAGATAATATAAAGATAGTATATGATTCAGTGTATATCCCACAGGGATCCTTATGTATAGGGCAATGATCCCTGTTTTCTGTTTGAGTTTGATCCCACTGCTGTAGAGGATCAAGCTCCTAGATACTAGAGCTGACAGGGATCTTGGAAGAAATCTAGTCCAACCCCCTTTCCCCCCTTTTTAGTCTCTCCCACTATTGTACTTCGTTTTACAGTTAAAGAAACTGACTCCCAGAGAAGTTAAATAATTTACCCAAGGTCATACAAGTAGTAATTGGCAGAGCCAAGATTTGAACTTGGGCACGAAGATCCCAGGTTCATTACTCTGCATTCATATCACTGTGCCATTTGGCCTTCTCAAATTCAGGTTGAACTAGGTTACTTCTGAAGTCCCTTCCCCCTTAGAGATTAGGTGATTCCATATGTCTACACTCTAGAGTACCAAATTGAACTATTCATTGTCCTCTGAACATGTGTGACCCTTTCCTGTTTCTATGTTTCTACCTGGAATGTCTTTCCTCAACTTTGCATGTTGAATCCCTACCTGTCCTTTAAAAGAAACTATTGATAAATGTTGTTTTGACACAACAGGTACTTATCAATTACCCCCCCAATATATATTCCAAAAAATAATTTTTAATTACAAGGAGGAATTTTTCCTTAACTTGGGTATGGTGCCAACCCTAGATTGTATATTTGATCCAAGTTTTATTGCTTTTCAATGTTGACTTTGTTATTATAGTCATTATTTATGATTCTGCTTTCTTCAATTTGAATATATATCTTTCCTTATTTCTTTTTTTCTGAATTCTTTTGTAATTCTATATGACTGAATATTGCATTGCATTCATATGCCATAATTTGGTCAGCCATTTAATAGTTTAGAATGTAAGTTTTATTTTCAGCTTTTAAATCACCACAAACATTGATATGAATGTTTTTGTACATATGGATCTTTCTTGCTGTGTACTGCCTTGAGCTGTAGTTCCAATAGTGTAATGTCTGAATGAAAGAATATGAACAATTTAATAATTTCACTTGCATAATTTTTTTTTCTGGGATAGTCAGACAATTTGCCTCTCTACCGGTAGGTTGTATTCTTGTGTTTTTCATGCAATAGACTGCTATGTACCTTTGTCTCAAAAGTCTCACTTTTTAAATTTATTCTCATCTAATCTAAAACTATCTAATACTAGATAGCTTTGATAATTACTGCTATTTTGAACCAAGGTACTCTTCTTTTCTCTTTCCTGCCCTTTATTTTTTTTGGGAGTCATATCCCTTGATATTCTTGAACTTAATTTCCTCCTTATTGTGCTATTATTTTTCTAATTCCATAGAATATCCTTTTGGTAATTTAATTGCTGATTCATTTTCTGAAGCTCAATTAAATGTGACCTCCAGGAAACGCTGCCTGACCCTTTCCTCCAAAAAAAAAAAAAAAAGAAAAACTAAAAGAAAAAAGAAAAACAACCAAAAAAATTTAATAACATGCTTTCCCCACTGAATAGATTTCATAGAGCACTTTGTCTCAGGCAGTTACAATGTTTTATTTTGTATTATAATTATTTGTGTATGTATTTTATCCCACTACATCTTGCATGAAAGCTGTAATTGTGTCTTATTTCAAGTTTATGTTTCCTCCAGTGCTTTGCACAGGGTTTTTTACATAGTAGGCACTTAATAAATGTTTATTGAATTGGATTGGTAGTTTTTTGTTTTTCTTTTATTATTCCTTTTCTGTTAGAGTTCATAAATTCCTTGAAATTAGAGACCCTGTATCTTTTATCTATGTTTCTTCCCCAGTACTCAGCACAGTGTCTTGAACATAGTATCACTTGGTACATAGTTGTTGAGTATTGAATCAACTTAAAAAAATTTTAAACTTCTAAGAGTTTTGTTTTGATTTTGGTTTGTATTTTCAGATCTCTTTAAATATATTTTTAGAGTTTAGAGTTTGTAGAATTATCTTTTACTTATGACTTTTTCTTCATTTTCCAAACTATTTTGCAGAATAAAAATTTACCAATAGAAAATACCACAGATTGTTTAAGCACCATGGCTAGTGTATGCAGAGTCATGCTTGAAACACCGTAAGTATTGGCTAGTGACTAGCTGCGAGTCTTCCCCTCCTCCCTCCACTATAATAAGAATACCATGATGATCCATATTTCATAAGCTGCAGAGGGCATGTATATCTTTGGGAGAAAGAATTTAACCATAATCATCTCATGTTAAAAAATGTTAATTAAAATACAAGAATTTGTAGTTTCAGAAAATTTCTTTGTAACTAAAAATAATATATGGTTAAGTTTGCAGGTTCTGCTGTGGATTGATCAATTTAAATATTTAAAAGAAATTTTCTAACATGATTCTTATGCTTTCTTCCCTTTCACTATGTTATGGCTCCCCTTATTATCAAAGGGACTTTTTGCTTCTCATTCTTTCAGTCTTTATTCCTTGGTGGGAAGACTAAACTCTCCTCCTGCTGTCTCCTCATTTTTAAGACCATGACTGCATTTTTTGGTGTTTCAAGAACCTGCTTGGGTCACATGTCAAGAAGTTTGTTCTTCTTTTTCTTATTCCTTGCTGAAAAAAATCTTTCAGGAAATATTCATAATGGTGGAGAGAGGAGAGGACTAGAATGAATTAAAATGGAAATTCAAGTCCTATATTTGTGTGATGTTAATTGGTACATTTCATTAAGATTTACTGTTAATTGATAGACATAATTGAGATGCCATTTTATTAAGCTTGGCAGACTATTCACCAGTTTGCCTAAGGTCAGAGCTTACTGTCTAGCTTGGTGGGGTGCTAGAAGGTGAGGTGCTGATTGTGAAAGTTCTAAACAGTATGTCTGGGACAGTAATGATGACTCTACTTCCCTTCTATTTTGGTAGTCATCAAAACCTTTCAGATTGGGTAGGTAAGGCCATATAAAGACTAGGTAAGGCATTTACCTCTACTTTAAAGGTGTGAATCTTTATTTGTCTTGTGCTTCATCCTCTTGTATCTCTTCTGCTATCCTAGGGAGTATAGAAGCAGGTTTACAAATGAAGAGACAGTATCATTCTGTCTGAGAGTAATGGTGGGTGTCATCATACTCTATGACCATGTACATCCAGTGGGAGCATTTGCCAAAACATCAAAAATTGATGTAAGTTATATTTCATTTTTAACATCAAGTAATATTCTCCTGGTTACATGATATTCTTAATATTCAAGGATAAGTGCTGCTGAGAATTTTGCTACTTCTTTTAAAATTGTAGACTTGAGATTTTGGTATTTTGTTTCTTAGAGTTGTATATTTGATGACTTTAACAGAATTCAAAATATGATATTTTGTTGCATGGCTTGTAACCAGTCCTTCATTCTTTCATTTTGTCCAGTGACAGAGTGATTTCATTTTAGGACATGAAATTATGGTGTGTTTCATTTAAAATGCTGCCCTGGTAGGGAAATGTATTCACAGTGACCATTCTAGCTATTTGGTAAAAACAAAAACAAAAACAAACAAACAAAAAACCTCAAAAAAACCCCTTAGCTAAATAACTATAGGAAACAATTCTGTCAGGTACAATCCTTAATATTTTGGGGTCATTGCAAAATATAAAGGTACCTAAGAATGAAAAATTTAACTGAGATGTCTGTGGTAAAAATTTATTCACCATGTACTGATTTTTTTCACATTTTCGCCACATCAGTTTTACTGACTACATATAAATTTGTTAATGTTTATGTACTCAGTTTGCATTCTAAAAATATGGGCCTTTTACTGTTAGGCAGCTTGATATCGTGGAAGAGACCTGAGCACTGTTCTTGTACTTGCCAGCCTTGACCAAGTCTTATAATTTCTCGTATGTAGAGCAGGGATGGTAATGTTTGCACTAACCTGCCTTACAGAGGTAGAAGGGAAGCTTCATATTGTATTTGTTTTGTAAGTTTTCTTGGACTACTTTCTTTCAGATGTATGTACTGTCCCCACCTAGTTTGTAAATACCTTGAAGGCAGGGAGTTGTCCTTCCTTTTCTTTGAGGATCCTACTTTTGTTGACTCAAAAAGAGAATTGCGAAGCTCGTTAGATTTTTCTTGTCAAAGCCACCTGGAAAATTGTTTTCAATGTTAAAAACAGTCATGTCTTAATGTTATTTTGTTTTGTATTTGTGATGCTAGTTTTTTCTGATTACATAGTGATAATTTGAAAATTCTTATGTGTAAAAAAAAAATACCAATTTAAAATAACCATCTTTTTTCCTTCCTAGATGAAAGGTTGTATCAAAGTCCTAAAGGACCAGCCTCCCAATAGTGTAGAAGGCCTTCTAAATGCTCTCAGGTATTTCTCTTTTCAGTTTGGTAACATAGCAGATGTCACTAGAGTGACTAAAATTGGAATTTCAGTATTCAGGTTAGGAAATAATGAAAATTTTAAAATTTCTACAATAATAATAATAGTAACTTGGATTCACAGGGATTTTTTCCGTACTGAGTTATGTATGTTTGGCAATTGCACTCGCTTTGTTTTAATATTCACCATATGCATACTCTAAACTAAATTCAACCAGTCATTGAGTGCTTTGGGCAGATTTTTGGATTGTAGTTGCTACTTTCTTTTTGGGGAAGATTTGGCTTTATTTTTTGTGTCCCTTGCAGTTAAGGGGAAGTAAATGATTTCCCTTATGATAATGTTCTTCTAGACTTAAACTGATGTAATTGAATTAGATGCATTTTCCCAGGATGGAATAACTGATTTCTTAAAATGATGGAATATTTTAAAACATTTCAAACATATTTATGATATTAAGAGTTAGAAGGGGCCTCTAACTTTTTTTTTATTTTTGGGGGGTGGGGTTTGGGCAAGGCAATCAGGGTTAAGTGACTTACCCAGGGTCACAAAACTAGTAAATATCCAATGCCTGAGGTCTGATTTGAACTCAGGTCCTCCTTAATCTAGGGCCAGTGCTTTATCCACTGCTCCACCTAGCTGCTCCATGGGAATAAGCATTTTTTATAGCACCTACTATGTACTGGGCACTGTGATAACTGTTACAAATAATATCTCGTTTGGTCCTCACAACAAACTGATGAAGTAATTGCTGTTATTATTGTCCCTATTTTAAAGTTGAGGAAACTGAGATGAACAGAGGTTAATGACTTACTCAGGGTTACATAGCTAGTAAGTGTTATAGGCCGGATTTGAACTTGGGTCTTCTGATTCGAGGCCTAGCTAATTCCATGGGGGGAAGGGAGAACTGATTTATTTTAAAATTTATTTTAGTTGGTTAACACCAAAAAATCTTCCAGTATGAGGTTATACGTGGTTTCAACCTTAAATGCATCATAAAGCCAATTCACTCAAAGTTTTGTGGAGAAAACTCATAGAAACCACCTTTTCACCACAAGATGGCAATCTGCATTGGTAAAATGAAATGCTGCCTAAGAATATTTAGCTAGGAAAAAGTGAGTTAAGAAAATGGAAAGGAGGGTGTCATTGAGTAGGCATATTAAGAGTGTAAAGTAGCAAAAAGTAGGGACTACTTAGATAAAGTAGATTAGTTTGATTTGAATATTGAATACTTTGAATTCAAATTTTAAGATTTATTAAAGAAACCAATTTACATCATATACAAAATTGATCATAATTTTAAACTATTTACTGTAACATCATGATGTTTTGGGTGCCATTTATGATTTATAAACTAGTCTAGATAGGTTTTATCCTAATTTATGGAATGATGAGTGGATTTTCCCCTATTAATATATTTTCATAGATTTCTGTCTTTATCTTCCTGGTCTTTGCTGTTCTTCTACTGTCCTGTTCTATTTGCTATTTTGGACTGTCAGAAATTCCCAGCAAATGTCATTGACCATTTAGGAAGTAAAATCAAAATATCTGAGGCGTAGGAGGCATTTGAAAAAGATACTTGAAAATGTATTAGCTATTCCTACTACTTTCTGATTCACTTTATCACTTGGAGTGCAGTTCTTAGAGAACTGTATCTCCAATTATGTATTGGGAAGTCAATAGAAAAATAATACAGATTTTATTAGTGACTTTTGTTATTATGTTTCTTTTTCTAGAGGGCTGTCTATATCTGGGTGCTATTTAGGCACTATAGAGAGTTTTTCAAGTTATTTAGTACACTAGGGTCCCAATTTAAAAAAAAAATATGTCAGTTCACTGTGTCTTTAAGGTAAATTAGTTATGCCATTAAAGCGCTACATTTCACTGCAAAGAATAACTTACTCGTCTGTATTTACCTTATTTTTTTTTTCCTCAGGGCTAAACAACCAAAGAAAGGAAATTAGAATTTACATGAAAAGTAGAAGCATAAATAAAAGCCTGGCTAGAATAGATTTGCCTACTGATATGTTCATTTGTCACTGTCTTTCTATAGTACCTGTCACCTATAATATTTCAGATTCAAAACATTCAGTTAAGAAAAGGCAACAAATTATAGGTATATTATCCAGATGGAATAACTGAATGAACCACTTGTCTAAGATCATTTGGGAGGAAGAGTGGAATTGGGTGTTGAGGTTCAGTGCTAGATGATGTTGCTACCTTTCTCTGTTGAGTTTAAAATTAAAGGTGACTATATTTTCTTTAATAAAACATAATAGATGTTCTACCTTCAAATGATATTGGTCTTGTCTTGTTACGTAGATATATTCATCTCTGAATGTGTCCCTTACCTAAATCTCTGATGCCTCTAAAGTCTTGATGGAAGTTAATGGCCACAAATCACACTTGAAAGGAACATATGTCATAACTAGAAGAGTATTCACAGAAAACTGTGTATATCAGAGTGTATTCATATAAGTTACATGTTCTGCCTTTAAAGATTCACTAGCCACATTATTTGACTAATTCTGAAATATAATTATAGAAATTTTTAAACCATAAACTCAAAAAATTTTTTGAAATTTTTTTCTATTTAATTTTGTGGCTGAAAAACTATCTTGTTAGCTGTATGTGCTCATTTTTGCAGTGTTTAGAGACTATGATCAAGGATTTACCTTGATTAATTATACCGATTTAAATTGTAGGTCAGATTGCAATAGTATATATACATACACTTAAGTATAGTTTATTACTTCTCCACTTCACATGCTTGATTTTTTTTTTTAATTAAAATAATGTAGAGGTAGCCTAAAAGGACTTCAGTATATACCCAAAAGGATAGCAAGGTAAACAGATATATTCTGCTTTCTGTAGTAGACCTTTTTCTAAAAATGTGTCTAAACCAAATGTGTGAAAAGAAAATCATATTTTAAATTCTTTAAAAAAGCAAGCATTGTGTGATAATTACTGTTATAGTAGCTGTTTGTTATTCCTGAATTTTCATTTGTTAGATTGGTTTAGAACAAAGAACATTCATACATGGAAACATTTCTGATACTGATAGAATTTAAACAATTTGTAGGGTATTTTTGAGGTGAGAGAGAGAAAAGTTAGCGACAATAGAGGAGTAATTTGCTTGTAACTTATAAGTGGATAGAGAACTAGCCTTGGAGTCAGGAAGATCTGGGTTACCCCTTGGCAAGGCATTTAATTTCTCAGTACATTTGGTCACTCTTTAGCACTAGCTGATTTTCATTGTTAGAGGATGTTTTTTACCTGGAACACCATACACAGGTACAATAAAAAACAACATTAAACTAATTTCCTTTTGGGTGAAAAGGCATTATGTAATTTTTTACCTCTAGGCTTTAATTAGGAAGGAGACTGATGAGTTCAGTAGACTGATGACTTGAAGACAAATATATTATCTATTCTTATTTTCATTTTATTAATATCAAGAAAGATTTATTTCAGTGAGTTAGATGCAACTCAATAAATTTCCTGTTAAGGTCTTTAGTAAATGTAGAGTTAATGCAGGAGATGTGCTTATGTCCTCTCTGTATAATACATTTGGAAACAAACATAAATAATCATTCTTTTCTAAAATTGATGAACTTATGTTTTTTAGGTACACAACAAAACATTTGAATGATGAGACTACCTCCAAGCAAATTAAATCTATGCTGCAATAACAGTTTCCTGGAATTAGCACCTGCTGTAGAAAGATAACAGTATTCTGCAATGACTGAGATGCACAGTTTTTTAGTGATTGCAATTACTCTCATTCATTCTTGCTTTTTCTTTCTTTTTTTCCTCTTCCCCCTTTTTAAATCATGTTCTTGTTTTTAAGACTTCTTTTCTGTGCCAAAATGAATAAAGTTATAAACTTTGAAGGGATGTTTTCCTTTCAACATGGCCATTTAAGGCAGCTAATTATGCATTGCATTTGGATCTCTACTGAGAAAAATTCTGTGACTTGAACTAAATATTTTTAAACGTGAATTTTTTTGGGAAAACTAATATTTAATATTGCTTCTTCTGCATGGCAAAACTGCCTATTTCTGCTATTTAAAAACCCTCAATGACTTCATTTTTCTATTGCCGCTTTTTTCATGTGCAACCAAGATGAGGATGTTTAAATTAAAACTGTGTTGTACAAAATGGTACCCAACACAAAGGTTTTTTTTTTTAATTAGTAAAACTGGTTTGTTTAAAGTTTTACATTTGCATTTTGACTCTTTTTTTTTTTGTAAGGATGTATGTTGTGTGTTTAACCTTTATTAACTAACGTTAAAACTGTGATGTGTGCGTAGAAAAAATACGTATGCATGTTCATGTTTAAAGAATGGCTGTTGATGATAAAATAAAAATCAGCTTTCATTTTTCTAAGTGTGTCTTGTTTTACTGAGTCAGCTCTGGAGGAAGATCTGAACTTTTGAGGAGGCTCTCAGCTCTTAAGTACTTAACTCCTCCTATTTCCACTTGTTCCTCTTCCAGATTGTGCAGCACATGGGAGAAGGGAATTCCCCTCTCCCCAAACCCATCAACAATAGTGTCTTATAGCAGAAGCACATGACCATAGGAAAAACATACTTACATGCGGCTTGAGAGGTGATTTTAAGGGCATTGGTTCATAGTACTTTTGGTTTCAGTGAACGGTCATGGGAGGAGAAGAGAGCCAAAGACTTGGCCAATAAGAAGAAAATGATTTGGAGCTGTTCGGCCTAGTGAAGTAGTTCAGAGGTTGAATTGGGGGATGAGTAATTTGGGAGAAATTGAGGAAAATTTGAAGGAGAACAATCTTTAGATCCAGATTCTTCTTTGGATTGAGGACCAGATCAAGAAAAAAAAAGGCCATAAAGGGATCAAGGAGCATTAAGCAGTAGAAGACCCACGAAGGAGAATGTTATTGACATAACAGGTTAGAAAAGGTAATTGGAACAATTTGTGGAAAAGGCAATTTGAAAGGATCTGTAAATAACACAAATTGGTAAAGTAAGTTGGTATGAGATTGAAAAGAAAGTGGATGTGGCTAAAGTTGGTAAGACTAATGAAAGGAAGTTGAGTGCAGTCAAGCTATTGAGAAATTATTATTAACTGTAAAAGTTTTACTTTGATCTTAGGGTTCAGGTATAAATACCCATAAATAGCTAAAAATTAGTCTGAAAACCCTAATCTTAATGAAGATTAGTGGGAATGCTCAGTATTTTGAAATGTGTGTATAGTTTATGTATTTTTGCCACAACCAAGTGGTTATTCCAGGTGTATGCTGATCTCCCTCTTGGAGGGAAAGTGAAGAGACTTAAGGAAAACCACTTTTGTTTGTAGGTTAGAATGAAGTGATCCTAAAGGAAATCAGCAAAGCTTCTATGGGGAAAAACAGGGATTTGAAGTGGAGGGAGGGAGACTTAACTCCTTGTCAGGACCTTGGAGAGTAGAAAATGTTACCTTGAGAAAGTGAAGAAAAAATGAACTTATTCTTGTGGTGAAGATGAAGAGTTATTGACTTGAAAATAATACATTTAGATGGGTTCAGAACTGGTCAGATGGCTGGACTTAAAAGAGTAAATTGTTACTATTTTCAATATCAACATAGTAGGAGGTCTCCAGTGGAGTACCCCAAGGATCTTCACTTGGTCTTTATCATTTAACATCACTTATTGAATTTAAGATAAGCATGCACATGGCATGCCCATCATCTTTGCAGATGACATAAAACTGGGAAGGATAGCTAGTATCTTGTATATAAGAGTTAGGATTCAAAAAGATCTTGACAGGCCAGAACATTTGCCTGACTCTTAGATGGCTTAAGTGTACCATGACTGAGAGCCTGGATCTGGATATCTGCCCGTATCTGTGATGATAATTTCTGGGCAGAGTCTTAGGGACTGAGTGGGAGGAGTGATGGAATCCTAATAAAGCTGCCCCCAGTCCCAATATTCCAACTTCCTTATGGGCCTCACTGAACAGCAGGTGTGTCTGTGATGGAATCCTAGTCACTGCCTGTAGCTAGCCACTGCCCCCAGAACCAATATTCTAACTTATATGGGCCTCACAGAAATAACAGGTGTGTGCATACACTCAATCACAACCACATCTATCTAATCTCAGATAGGACTACAGTAGCCAACCAATCAGAAAGCAGCACCACCAGGATGCCCAAGCAGGTTGTGGACCCCAAAATAGTAGAAGTGACTTTCCCTAGGTAGGTGCCTGTGCAGTAATAGCAAAAGCTGTCCTTTAGGTGAACTTATGATGTAGAGGCTTATTATGATAGCATTATACATACATGCCCCCTTCAGTGGGTTTTTCTGTATGCATTATGGGAAATTGCATGCATAGTTCCACCGAGGCTGGGTTCCCTACCCTATTACCTAATCCCTTAACAAACTCCTCCTGCCTTTTTAATATTCATATTTTCTGTTGTATAATCAGCATCATATACTGCATAAAATTGCTTGCCTTGCTTACTGAAATTGCTGACTCTTTCTTGGAGCTCAGCCCACTTCCTGAGAGGCATAATTCTCAATAAATGGTTTTGCTTAGGTTGGAGATGGTCTGAGTCTGTGAATTCTTTCGAAATGACCCCACAACACACCACGGAACTGCAACAAGGAGAACTTTAGAAGCAGTCAATTAACAGATGGTCTGGCACCCCACCCCCAATCAACCACAAGGACACTGTGGTTAGTAAATTTTGCTAATTAATCATATACCTGGATTAAAAGTTTGCTAACCTTGAATTCCTTAACCTAAATGTAGTTAACCAAGTCAGTTGTGGGTACATAGGAACTCCCCAGTATATCGCCCGGTCAGTCAAGAGAATAAATCTAGGAAAAAGGTCATTCTTGTATTCCAGAAAGCCAGGTGGCCTGCTTTCTGATCCTGGCCACTGATTTTTCAACTTTTCTAGGGGTATTCACCCAAAAGCAACAAGAGGTTTTTGACAATTTATATACCCCTTCATTCAGGAAGACCTGAGTTCACATTTGGTCCCAGACAGTAACTATATGACCCTAACAAATCACTTAATCTCTATCTTCCTCAGTTTCTTCAATTGCACCTACTTAGCATGGTTGTAAGTTTCAAATGAAATATTTGTAAAGAGCTTTGCACAGTCCCTGGCACATAGTAGATGCTCAATAAATGTTCTTTCCTATTCCTCTTCTTCCCTTTCCCTCTCCTCTATTCCCATCCTTCCCTTCTTCCAAAAAAATTTAGACTCTTGGTCTGCTCTTCTATGTGTTGGACCATTTCATTGGCTTGATTTCTATCATACGGGTTAAATTCCTAATCATTCTTAGGTTGCAGAAAGTTTGGGGCCCTGGGAGTGAAAAACCAAAGAGAAGACAACTGATTATTGGACTGTCCTCCTGGTAGTTCTTGCCTTATGCATTATAACCCTATGAATTCAAAGGTTAGTTTGGTGTATATTGTAAAGGGTTGGCTCAGATTCTTACAATCTAGCCAATAGCTCACGGATGCTCAGATTCCTTAAGTCTGCCCAATGTGACAAATGTTCTAATAAACCTTGTCTTTGTCTGGAAAAAAAAGGGGGTGGGTGGGAATAGAGATCCTAGGAAACACGTTCAATTGGAGGGAGATTAAGGTGATTCTTCCCCATCACAAATGTACATTGTATCTAACAGTGGTCTACTGGCTCCACTACTACATGTTTTTATAGTGACTTTTATGATTGTAACTTGACATCCATCCCACCATATCTTGTGGGGTCTGACAATCCCTGACCTCCATTCCCCAAGTCTCAGAGTCTTCCACTTCCTGATGTGGTTTCATGGTCTATTATGGTGGCACTGTCTCAAAGAATTCAGAGTCAGACCATCTCCAATCCAAGTACAGGCATTTATTGAGGCTTGATGCCCCTCAGAAGCAGATTAGGTTTCAAGAGGAACCAGCAACTTAATGAGACAACACAGGCAAATTTATAGTATAATGATGTTGATTACGCAACAGAAATTATGAATATTCAAAAGACAGGAGGGATATGTTAGGGGGTTAGGTAATGGGGAGGGGTCCCTTCTATGGTTCAGTGGTCAAACCTGGTCATGCTGCTTTCTGATTGGCTAGCTATTGTGGTCCTCTCTGGTCAAGATGGATAGTTAGGTATTGTAGTGCTGTCTTGGGCTAAATGGATGATGTGACTGTGGCTGAGTATAAGGACACACCTGTTCAAATATTTGAATTGGATCTGCGACAGTGGCTAGCATGTTGAGTTTGAGGGCAGTGGCTAGCTAGGGGCAGTGAGCTGGCTGTTCAGTGAGGCCTATGATTGAGTCTGGGGCCTATGGGGTAGTTAAAGTTAGATTCTGTGGTTGAATCAGGATATGCCTGCTGTTCACTGGGGCCCATAAGGAAATTAGAATATTGGACCTGGGGGCAACCTTATTAGGACTGCATCACTGTGATGTGAAATCCATTGTGTTTGGCAGTAGGTGGATGCTTGATGTGTATGAAGTTATTGTTCCTTTGGCCATGTCCTTTACAATCACATTCTTGTGGGTACTAAAAGGTTGCCCTTTCAGTGGTCCCAGGGGCTGGATGGCACACCTAGCTAGATGTCAGGTCAGCCACTTTATCAATAGCTTGTGTGTATTTTTGTGGACTGTTGCTGAATCCTTGTTGACTTGATGGTGGAGCTGACAGCAATAGCAGAAGAATCATTGGGCCAAATAAATAATTGTTATGGTGAGAGTCTGACGACTGTGACTATCAGGATTTTATGTGTTATCAGTTAGATTGAACAAGATTGGTCAGCAACAGGGTTTTGGGGACCCTCTTAGGTGCTAATGGATATTAAGTTCAACTCTCCCTCTCACCATCTTCCTCTTCACCTTTTCTTGGTCTTCTGTGTTCACACACCAGTAAGTGATAATCAATCTTGCCTTCTGCAACCCACTCCAAACTTTCTATATCTGTTGTTAATATCCCTAAGCACTCATTTATAACTCCTGCCAAATTTCCTGGCCAATTCTACTCTTTTCTGGGAAGGGCCTTCTCTTGTATGGGCACAGAAAAATGGAGAGGAGAAAATCATTTCCCTCCTTCTCAAGAGGGTAAAAACAGTAAAAATTGGAGCTTATACCCGGTGGTAGGTGGGTTGTGACGGTATTCATGTCTTCCTCACCTCCTAGATGAGAAAATAACCTCTCTTCTCCCTCCCCACACCCACCAAGAAATTATACCCCCTACTCCTACCCTCATTCCCACTTGGCTTTGGGGAAATTAGTTGTGAGTCTGTTATCAGTCAGTGTCAAAATTAGTCTCACTCAATTCTATCCAATCCCTTGTCTCTACCCAAACGTGTGCTCTACAGATGGGCTGGTTTCAGGACCTGGTGGAGTTTACAAGTGAAGATTTCAAAAGGAAATTGATCTGGCCATCCATACCCCTGGTTGTTGGAAGTGAGATCTTTCAGTTGGGCTTTTAACTGCCCTTCAGTGGTCTGAGGATGATGTTCTTGAGTTCACTGGTACATAAAGGCTATGCAAAATGAAGGTTTCATTGTGAATAGAGTTGTTATCTGGGTATCCAAACCTCCCACAGAGGTGAGTCTTGAGGGCTTGGACAGTGGCTTGTTAGGAAATTTAGTCACTCAGGATTAGAGAATGGGTATCTCTGATAGCTGGACTTCCAGGCACTTCCCCCGTAAGTTTTTGTCAGGGGGATGAACAGACCTTTCAAACACCGAGGCCAAAGCTTACATTTGATGGGGGAAGGTCAGACCTCACCACTGCTTAAGTGAATTTATGGGAGCTAGGTGTCTTAACTCCAGAGCGTTCTCTTTTAGCCTCCAATATTTAAGAGGTGGCAATTAACATGATAGATATGCTATTCTACTGTGGCTATACTTGAGACTGTTGGCCTTCAACCCACCCAATTATGGCAGCTTGCTTATATTGCTTCTTTACCCGTTAGCTGGACAAGCCAGTGGCTGTCTACATTTACCAAAGATTTTTGCCAGAAGTTACTAAACAGAGCACTTCACCAATATTTCCTCATTTGATATTCACAACAACCTTAGGAAGTGGGTGCTATTGTTCTCTGTTTGCAGTTGAGGAAACTGAGATAGAGTTTGAGTGACTTGCCCAGGGCCACACAGCTAGTGAGTGTTTGAGGCTGGATTTGAACTCAAGTGTTCCTTGTTAAAGGCCCAGTGTTCTACTCACCCTTGTTTTATCCACCTAGCTACCACATGAGCTGACCTTGGAAAGAAATTAGGAATTCTAAGAGACAGAAGTAAGGAGGAGTAATGCTTTCCAAGAATGGGAGATAGATCACTTATGAGATGGGCAATAATGTTTTGTGTGAGAAATAGCGAAAAGACTATTTTGGCTGGAGTTTGTGAAGGGGAGTGTTTTATAATAAGGTTGGAAAGGTAGGTTAGAGCCAGGTTGGAAAGGGCTTTACATGTCAAGCAGGAGTTTGTATTTGATTCTAGAGATAATAGGGAGCCACTGAAATTTACTGAACAGGAGAGTGACATGTCCAGATCTGTTCAATATCCCTGTGTCAGATGAGGGATGAATGAACTGGAGAGAAGTGGTACAGGAAGCAGGGAGACCACTGAGAGGTGATGAGGGCCTGAAATAAGGTGGTGGCTGTATGAGTGGAGACAAAGGGACCTACATAACAGACGTTGGAGATAGAATCAAGAAAATTTGGCTATTTATTGAATGTATGAGTTGAGGAAGTATGAGGGATCAAGGATAGCTCCAAAGATGTGAACCTGAGTAACTAGAAGAACAATTAGCACTCAACGGAAACAGGAAAGTTTGCAAGACAATGGGATTGGGAAAAGGGAATGACTTCTGTTTTTTACACATTGATTCTAAGATGTCTGTGGGAAGCCCAGAGGGAATGTAGGTCAGGAGATTGACTAGGGCTGGATATATAGCTCTTGGAGTCCTTAGCACAGAGATGATAATTGAGCCCATGGATCTAATAAGATCATTGAAAATAATCATAGAGAGAGAAGTGGGCCTAGGACAGAGCCTGGGGTGCAGCCACAGGTAAAGGGAAAGGGGAAAATGATCCAGCAAAGGAGGCTGAGTAACTGTCAGACAGTTAGGAGGAGAACCAAGAGAAAGCAGTTAGAAAACCCAGAAAGAGACAATATCAGAAGAGAGGGTGGTCAACAGCATCACAGAAGCATGAGGATTGAGAAAAGATCAATGGATTTGGCAATTAAGAGATTTTTGGGACTTCTGAGAGAGCAGTTTCAGTTGAGGTCAGAAACCAGATTATGAGGAGTTGAGAAGTGGAAGAAAGGAAATGGAGACAATGAGTAGAGATTGTGTGTGTGTGCGTTGTGTGTGTGTGTGTGTGTGTGTGTGTGTAAAACAACAAACAAACATGGCTTTGAAAAGGAGGAAAATTTTTGGATGACACTGAAGGTGACGATAAAGGCAAATGAAGGGTTTTTGTTCTGTTTTTAAGGATGGGAAGTACCTGTTTTGGGCAGCAGAGAATGAGCTAACAGCTAGGCAGAGAGTGACAAGATTTAATTTAAAAAATTTCAATCAATATTTATTAATGATATTAGTTTATAATTCTTTTGTGTGTTAGTATTCCCTGGTTTAGGTATTTATCTCAAAGGGAGTTCGGTAGAGTGCTTTCTTTCTCAGTTTCTGAAAATAATTTATTTAGTATTGGTATCATTTTATAAAAGTTTCATAGAATTCTTCTGTAAATCCATCAGGATCAGGAGTCATTTTTTTCCTTTGATAGTTCCTTTACAGTTAATTTTATTTCCTTTTTTGAGATTGGATTATTTAAGATCTTTATTTGTTGTTCTTTTAGTTTGGATATTTTATGTTTTTGAAAATAATTCTCTTTTTGTGTGTTCTGAGTTTCAATAGAATATAACTATAGTAAATTCGTATAGTTCTTTTTATTTTTCTGCTTTTATTATATTTACACCTTATTCATTAGTTACTTTGTTGATTTGAGATTGCCTAATGGTTTATCAGTTTTGTTAGTCTTTTTGAAGCTTTGAGTTTTGTTTTTTAATTCTGTAGTTGTTTTGGTTTATTTCTCCTCCAGATTTCAAGATTTCTTCTTTTGTGCTTCTTTTGGGTCTATCTGCTAGCTTTTGATTTTTAAAAAATGAATATTCATTTCATTAATTCTCCTCTTTTCTACTTTGCTATCTGTTTTTAGGCATCTAGTTTTCTCCCTTAGAATTCCTTAGACTATATCCAAGAAATTTTGGTATGTTGTCTCATCATTATTATTATTGTCTTTCACATAATTATTTATTAAAATTTTTTCTATGATTTTTGCCCACATTATTTAGAGATTGCATTATTTAGTCTCCATTTAGATCTGTCTTTTCTTTTTGCTTCCTAAGCTGATTACTATTTTTATTGTGTTATGATTTGTAAAGGATATATTTAGTATTCCTAACTTTTTACATTTACTTGCAATTTTTCTTTACCCTAATACATGGACAATTTTTATAAATTTTTTATTTTATCTTTTATAAAAATTATTAAAATTTTTATAAAATAATAAAAAATTAAAAATTTATAAAAATTTTATAAAAATAATTTTTTAAAACAAAAGTACTATTTGGTATTGAGAAATGTGTACATTCTTTAGTGGTTCCATTAAGAAGGTATTATAATTATTTTATCTCTAATTGCTCTAGCAATTTATTTAATTCTATATTTTATCTTTTGTTTATTAGATTTGTCCAACTCTGAGAGAAAAGTCTCTTACTATTATTGCGTTATCTACGTCTTCTTGCAATCGAGTTCATTTTTCCTTTATGAGTTTAGATACTATGCCATTTGAAGCATAGTGTTTTAATATTGATATTAGTTTGTTGTCTATGGTTCCTTTTTACATGTACAATCGTATTAAACATTTCCACATTAGTCATGTTGTGAAAGAAGAATCAGAACAAAAGGGAAAAACCATGAGAAAGGAAAAAAAAGAAAATAGTATGCTTTGATCTGCATTTGGACTTCATCTTTCTCTGGATGTGGATAGCATTTTCCATCATGAGTCTTTTGGAATTGTCTTAGATCATTGCATTGCTAAGAAGAGCTAAGTCTATCAAAGTTGGTCATCACACAATGTTGCTATTACTGTATACAATGTTCTCCTGGGTCTGCTCACTTCACTCAGCATCACTTCATGAAAGTCTTTCCAAGTTTTTCTGAAATCCACCTGCTCAACATTTCTTATGGAACAATAATATTCTATTATGTTTATAAACCACAACTTATTCAGCCATTCCCCAATTAATGGGCATCCCCATAATTTCCAATTCTTTGCCATCACAAAAAGAGCTACTATAAATATTTTTGTACATGTGGATTCTTTTCCTTTTTTATTATCTCTTTGGGATACGAAGCTAGTACTGCTATTTCTGGATCAAAAGGTATTTTTTTTCACAGTTTTATGTGAAATAATGAATATGAAAATAGTTCCAAATTGCTCTCCAGAATTGTTGGATCAGTTCACAACTCCACCAACAATGCATTAGTGTTCCAATGTTCCCACATCTTCTCCAACACTTATCATTTTCCTATTTTATCATGTTAGCCAATCTGATATGTTATGGTTCCTTTTTTAGCATAATATATCCTTCTCACTTATATTGTGAATTTTTTTCCTACTGTGTCTAATAGCAGGATTGCAACTCTTGCTTTTTTGGATTCACTTGATCCAGAGTAAAATTTGTTTCAGCTTTTTATCATTCCATGTGTGTATTTCCTTGTTAAATGCATTTCTTGTAACCTATATGTTTTGTTTTATTTCCCAATCTGTCATTCTCTTTCATTTAAAAAAATTCTTTCAATTTATTGGATTGTCAAATAATTCTGATTTTAAAGTTATAGAATCATTTGTATTTTTTTCCATTTGTGTCTCTAATTTTTTTTACTGAATAGGATTTTTTTCTTTGTTCTTATTTTTTTAAATTGGTGCTTTGTTCTTCGGATTAGTTTGGCTTAGTCTTCAAGGCGCATTTATTTCCACATGTTCTTTCCCCCTCAACCTCAACCTCCTTCTTTCCCTCTTCTGTTTGTCAACCCTTTCTCTAGTTTTGGAGTTTCATTTGCTTTATTGATTTCATTTTATTTCTTCCTTCTACTTACTTATCCAATGAGGGCCGTCTCCAGTTGTCCTGATCTGTATCTTGCCACTAAACCCACATAGCTCCAGAAGAGAGAGTGAGGCTGGTGACTTTGCACAGCCCTCCCTCACTTAAAATCCAATTCACTTGCAAGTCAAGCCATCACCTTCCTGATACCATGGTCTTCTTTGAGAATGAAAGACAAATACAACAAGTTATCTAGTACTTCCCTCTTTTCTCTTTCTTTTTCTTCTTTTGGTTAAGTGGTTAATCTGAAATATTTTCTCTCTTCCCCTCCAACTTCTTTTATTTGTTAGTTTTTATTTTTCTGTGCCTTTTTTTGAAGGATTTTCCCCTTTGTACTCCTTATTAATATTTTTTCCTTATCTCCTCTATTGGCTTCCTTGATACTGCATTATGCTGGTGGTCTTATGACCTCTCTAATATCTCTTTCATTTCATTTTCTGACACATTTTCCTCCCCCAGTCCTTAAATGTGTACATTTCACAGTGATTCTATAGTTCTCTCTGTCTCTCTGTCTTTCTGTTTCTTTCCACAGATATATGTGGATTAACATACCCCTGATACTGAATATATATGTGTAGCTATATACACATATAGGCATATACACATATATCTATATGTATGCATATAGGTATCTACATACTGAAATATATCTATAAAAAATACATGTATATATCTATATATAGATAAGTCAGTATATAGATATCTATATATATGTCTGTATATATGCTTTTATATGTATATGTGGATATCTATATATAAATGTTCAGCATTGGTGAGGAATGTTAAGAAAATGTTTTATTAGAAACGTAACGTTAAGCATGAATTCAAGCAATTCTACTTGCTTAGTAACTATTTTAAAATTAAATTGAAAAATAAAATATCCTAATAATTTAAGTCCCTATCAGGATTTTTTGTCCATTCAACCTCATTCATTTTTCCTAATGTGGTGATTCAGGGTTCTGTGTTTAGCCCTTATTTATCTTCGCAATTTCATCTACTCCTGTGACTTCAGCTCTAGCCTTTATAGCTTGATCTCATTTCAAAATTGTAATTTTCAACTGTTTGCTGAATAGTTCTACCTATATGTTCCTCCAGTGCTTGAGTTATAATTTTCAATAAACTGCTAGTAGAGATGAAGGAAATGTCTTTGCAGTTCCAGATCTGATAAGCTCTCTATCTCCTGGGATAACTACCACCTCCGTGACCAGTAGCATACAAACCCAAGCCACTACATATGTTTTGTTTTTTAAGCAACTGTGGATGTTTGATATCTGATTGTTGAGCCAATGAAAGAATTCCAGGTATATTTATTGAAAGACTTGCCATGGCAGGAAGTGAAGCTGGATATTCAGATATTTGGATATAGATATCTATATGCATACATATAGATATATATGTATATGCCTATGTGTGTATGTGCCTACACATATATATTCAGTATTGGGGGGGATGTTATCCATATATATCTGTGGAGAGAGAAACAGTAAGACAGAGAGACAGAGAGAGAGAACTAGAGAATCATTGTGAAATGCATACATTTAAGGACTGGGGAAGGAAAATGTCAGAAAATGAAATGGAAGAGATATTAGAGAGATTGTAAGACACCAGCATAATGCAGACTTAGCCTTGGCAAGAAGCTTTTAGTGGTCCAGAATCAATTAGTATCCATCCCAGGCTAAGCTTCTTATACTCATGGTTAGAGAATGAGACCATTTTGGTCTTGATCAGCAAGCGCTGAAAGTTTTCACTTACTTAGTTTTTCCTTTTTGCTTTCTCTAGACCTTGTGTTTAGATGATGGATAGATTGGTAGGTAGGTAGGTAGATGGATAGAAAGGTAGATAGGTAGATATATGATTAGGGAACTTATTAAGTGCTTACTATATGCCAGGTGCCATGTGGACTTAGCCTTGAGTCACCAGTAGTCTGAAGAATCTTTGAGAGACATGTATTTCAGGGCCCTGTGGATCTGTTCCCAGTAGTGGTCCCTAAGCCAAATGGGTCTTGCTCAATCTTTTTGGACTCAAGATTATAACTTTCTTAAAAACATATATCACTAGTTATAAGAGTAAAAAGGTGTGTGGATGACTCTGTGCAACCCATCCCCACTAATAGCTAATAAGCACACTTACTCCTCATGTATTAACAGGCCACATACAATGAATAGCAAATAGCACTGCAACAGAAGTTGAAGCTGGCCCTTCACAAGTAGCTGTGAACTAGACCTCTCCTGGGCCTGGATCACAATAGGATCACAATCATTAAGGAGCAGGGGGGTTGAATGGCTTTGATGGCTAATCCTATTTCCCCTCTCTGCCCTCACATAGCTCGTGGGGAAAATTGCCAATGACAGCTAATCACTGAAGGCATGAGAGAACCCCGTAGAGTGCAAAAGAGCAGAATCTGTGCATCTTGATCCCAGGTGAGCTGCGGATCAAGACTTCATAGCTCCAGACCACACTGTTCCGCAAGACCTAGGGTGATGTCTAGATTCTCCCCCTGGAGCAGGGAGAGCAACTTGGGCTGAATGGAGAAGGAACTTCTCAGACGCTGATTGAAATTTGCCTTCAGGATGCTTCTCACCTAGAAGACGAAAGACCCAAATGGACAGATTCTTGGGTTGGGAGGACAGGCAGCCCAGCCAGGAGGGAATGTTTTGAGGGGGCACTTCCCCTCTCCAAAACAAGAGAACATTATATAGCAGTCATTCAGATGCCTGAACTCCCATGGGAATTGTATGCCTGTTCAGTTGTTCTAGATCAGAGCATCCATGAACTTGGCTGGGGAAAAATACCTCTTTGTTTTCACCAAATTTTTGTTTCCTTTGTAAACCAATACATCTATTTATGCATTTTAAAAATATTCTTGAGCAGTCTAAAGACTTCACCAGACTTCTAAAGGGGTTCGTGACCCAAAAAAAGTCAAGAACCTATGGGAATGAAAATACTCTTTTCCGCAGCCTGGCAGTGTTTCTTGAAGAGAGAGATGGGTGTAAGTGTCAGCAGGTGACTCCTTAAAAGACATCAGGGAGATGTCTCCAGAGATCCCATTGCTAAGCATATACTTGAGGAGGCCAATGTTGAAGAGAAAGGCCCCATAATACACCAACATAGAGCAGCAAAGAACCAGAAATGAAGTTGATGCCCATCATTTGGGGAACAACTAAATAAATTGGGGTCCCTGAATGTAATGAAATATCTGAAGAATACAGAGAAGTGTGGGGAAACAGTGATATAAGCAGAGTTAGGAAAACAATAATCACGATGATTAACCATGTTGTAATTCCCTATTACTCTAGATGGCAGCACCATCATCCCCAGTGCTCAGGTTCACAACCTAAACCATCATCCTAAACTCACTCTCTCACACTCTATATTCAATTTGCTGCCAAGGCCTGTCAATTTCACCTTTACAACATCTCTCCAATATGGTATGGCATGGGAGGCACTGGCACAGGACAGCCCAACATGGTGTGCCATTATCAGAGAAGGTGCTATGCTCGATGAGCAACACAGAATTGCAGTAACTCAAAAAAAATGTGAGATGCACAAATTGAGACACATAGCCACTCCAAATGTTCACACAGACTATTTGTGCCTGAGCTGTAGTAAAGCATTCTGAGCTCATATTGGTCTGATCAGCCACAGTAAGACACACTGTAACTTGACTCTAGCATAGTGATGTCATTTGGTCCTCTTTGAGAATGAAGAACAACAATCAACCAACCAACCCCTTCTCTCCTCCAACATTGCCACCCCTCTAGTGCAGGCTCTCATCACCTCATGCCCAGGAAATGTAGAGTATGTACAAACAAAAGATAAAAATTTTAAAAATTCAATTTCACTTAAAAATATAAGTCATTGGAGTGTGCCATCTCTAATTGCTTTATCAGACCTCGGCCCCAATTCCTGCTCTCTCATTTTCTTCCCCTCCCCGTCCTGTAGGTTGGATCACTCTGCAATTTCTCACCAGATCTAGCTGCTGAGGCAAGATCTTCTTCTCCAGGGGTTGGACTAGCAATTGATGTTGGGTACGTGTTAGAACTGAGGACAGAAAGAGGATAAAAGGGGTCAATAGATGGATGATATGTTAAAAATTTAAGTATCTTCATTGTCATCACCACCATTTCACTTATTTTCAATCTCTCTTTACTGGCTCATTTCCTACTGCCTATAAACATGATCATGTCTCCCCCATTCTGAAAAAAACCCTTACTTGATCCTTCTATCCCTGCTAACTATTGTCCTTTATCCTTCTACCCTTTTTAGCTAAACTTTTGAAAAGGTTACCTGCAGTAGGTGCCTCCAATTTCCTCTCATTCTTTTCTTAACCCCCTAAGATCTGGTTTCCGACCTTATCATTTCACTGAAACTACTTTCTCCAAAGTTACTAATGATCTCTTAGTGGCCAAACTCAATGATCTTTTTACAATCTTCATCCTCCTTGACTTCTCTGCTCCCTTTGACGCTATTGATCACTCTCTCTTCCTTGATATTCTCTTTTCTCTAGGTTTTTGGACATCACTTTTTCCTGAATTTCCTCCTATCTAGCTGAGTTTTCCTGTTCTGTCTCTTTTACTGAATCCTCCAGATCACACCCTTTAACCAGAGGTGTCCCATAGGGCTTGGCCTTGGGTCCTTTTTTCTTCTCTCTCTGTACTACTTTCCTTGGTGATCTCACTAGCTCCCATAGTTTTAATGATCATTTCTATGTTGACAATTCTCAAATCTACCTATACACCTTGATATCTCCAATCTTGCATCTCTAACTGCCTTTCAGACATTTTGAACTAGATGTT
Organism: Vombatus ursinus; assembly: GCF_900497805.2. Lineage (NCBI taxonomy): Eukaryota > Metazoa > Chordata > Mammalia > Diprotodontia > Vombatidae > Vombatus > Vombatus ursinus. The sequence goes on along the minus strand of NW_020954751.1, from coordinate 19,719,319 downwards.
CAGTAGACATCTTAAACTCAATATGTCCAAAACAGAACTCGTATTTCCCCCTAAAATTTCCCCCTTCTCTCCCCACCTCATCCTAATGCGAGCCCTTTTGCCTTGATTGGCTTATTGAAATATTCTGCTGATGGGTCTGCCTGCCTCAAATCTCTCTGCACTCCAACCCACCAAAGTGATTTTCCTAAAGCACAGGTCTGGTTATGTCACCTCCCTACGCAATAAACTCCAGTGACAAATACAAAATGCTTTGTTTGGCATTCAACCCCCTTCATAACCTAGCTTCCTCCTATCTTTCAGTCTTTTTACACCTTACTTCCTGACATATACTCTTCGATTCAGTGACCCTGGCTTCCTGGTTGTTTTACAAACAAGGCACTCCGTTTCTCAGATCTATACATTTTCTGTGGCTGTCCCCCATGCCTGAAATGCTCTCCCTCCTCCACTCTGACTACTGTCCTCCCTAGCTTCCTTTAAATCCCAAATAAAATCCCGTTTTTATAGGAAGCTTTCCCCCACCTCTCAATTCCGGTGTCTTCCCTCTGTTAATCATCTCCTATCTATCCTATATAGAGCTTGTTATAATATTAATTTTGGAAGAGTAATAATAAATAGCTAACAGTTCTATAGTGCTTACTATGTGCCAGGCAGCACTGTACTAAGTACTTTATAATTACTATCTCATTTGATCTTCACAATAACCCTGGGAGGTGGGTGCTATTATTATCTCTATTTTCCGCATGAGGCAAAAAGTTTTTTGAATTGCCCAGGGTCACACAGCTATAAAGTGTCTGTAGCCAGATTGCATGTATTGGTTTGCATGTTGCCTCCTCCATTGGATTATAAATGCTTTGAGGGCAGGGACTGGTTTTTTTTTTTTTTTTTGCCTCTTTTTATATCCCCAGCACTTAGCACAGTGCCTGGCACATTGAAGGTATTTAATGAATGTTTGGTTGATTGAAATGGTAGAGTGGTGGAGTGGTGGAAAGTGAGTAGCAGATTAAATTATTCAACTATTTGTGGGGTAAGCTTAATGAATGCATTGGATATTTTAATTTAATTGCCCACTCAACTTTATGTCTTATTGGATTTCTAATAGACTGTAAGCTTTTTGAGGTCAGGAACAATGTCTCATTAATCATGATTCCCTCCTGTAGTATCAGAGGTAGGGCACAGTTCCTTGCATATAGTTATATTCAAAATATATTTCTTAGTTTAGTGAATGAATGAGGAATCTAATTACATCTATTCTTCCACACCCTATTCAGGTGTGTATGTATATGAAAAAAAAAATTTAAATATTAGATACTATAGGAATTTGGTAGTAACATTGAATAAAGGTAATATGGTATAATGGGTAGACTGTTGGACTTGGAATTTGGAAGGCATAAGTTGAAATTCTACTTCTAGCTTCTGTGATAGGAGCACAAGAGAGAAGGACTTAAACCAAATAAGAAGGATAGGAATTTAATTATGATTGTAGGCCATGTAAAAGGTTTGAACTGGAAGAGTAGGGTAGAGTAACTTAGATAAATTCAGGCAAAACTATAGGGGTCATATGTTTGTGTCTTCCTCACTGTTGCTTAATGAAGGCAAAGGATGAAGAAGTAAAAATCATTCTGGGAAACAAACAACTGGTTAAGAAGGTTGTGTCTGAGAATGGGATTTGAACTTCTGGACAATTATTTAAAATATAGGAAGAACTGATTTCTAGCTAAAGATGGGGTATACCTCACAAAGGTGGTTTAGAATATGTTTTGTGTGTTTTGAAACATAATCAAAATTATTTTAAATTTTAAAGTGTGGTAGGGAGAAAAATTTTTGGGTGCATTTTCCCAAGTTAGTTACCATAGAGAGTAATTACCAAGAAAGAAGAAATATAGTAGTTAAGATATCCAGAAATTCACAGCATACGAAATCCAAGAAAAGGGCCAATAATAAAACCTGTGACCTCTTATGTAAATACACAAACGCACAAAATTTAGGAATCAAACAAGAACCAAACTAACCAAATTAACATAGGAAAATGAATTTGGACTCATAGGTATAATTGAAACCTGGTGGGATGAAATCCATAAATGGGCAGGACTCTGGAAGGGTACACCTTATTCAAACAAAATGGAATTGATAAAAGGAGTTGTAAAGGTCAGCACCCAAAAAGATCTTGAAAGGCCAGAGCATTGGGCTGAATTCAAATTCAATAGGGATAAATGCAAAATCTTACACTTGGGTTTAAAAAAAAATCACCTTCCCCAATACAAGATACAGGAGATGTGGTAAGACAGCAGTTGTACTGATAAAGGCCTGGGAGTTCCAGTGGGTTACAAGCTCAATGAGTCAGCAATATCTTGGAGCAGTCAATAAAGGATATGTGATCTTGGTCTGCATTAAGAGAGGCAAAGACGTCAAGAATAGGAGATGATAATCCAACTATACTCTGCCTTAGTCGGACCTAATCTGGACTATTGTGCTCTGTTCTGGGCATCATAGTCTAAGAAGGACAATGGTAAACTGGTGCTTGTCCAGAGTCAGGCAACCAGGATGGTTCACGGTCTTGAGTCCATGTAATATGAGGATTGTTAGAAGAAACTGGATGTGTTTAGTCCAGAGAAGAGAAAACTCTGGGAGAACATAATGACTGCCTTCAGTTAGTTCAAGGACTATCATGTGATGAGGGAAGAGACTTTTTTTGTTTGGCCTTAGAGGTAAGAACTGGGAGTAATGGGTGAAAGTTGCAAAGACACTCAGGTAAGTTTGATTTCAGGAGAAACTTCGTAACAATCGCAGCTCTCCCAAAGTGAAATGGAGCGCCTTGAGAGGTGATGGGTTCCTCCTCCTTGGGAGTTTTCAAGGAGGGCTGGATGATCACTTGTAGATTATGTTATAGTGGAGATTCCTTTTGGGTATGGGTTGGACCCATGACTTCTGAGCTTCCTTCCAACTCTCAAATTTTGTGAGTCTGTAAAATTCCTGTGATGGTTAATTGTGTGACTGTGGCAAATCATTGAACTTCTCAATGCTCAGGCAACTTTATAGCTCATCTGCTAAGTCATAGTTGGGATGATTGCATGAGTGGAAGGAATACAATGACAATTTTTTTTTTGTGCTAATGAAATTTCAGATCTTTTATAGATCTGCTGTTGTGTATTAATGAAGCCAAGGCAGTATTATCAGAGAAATGTTTTGTGATTTGGAGAGACTATCTCTACAGACTCTCCTTTTGTGGACTTTCCACATCTCCAAACCCACTTATTCCCCATACTTGCTAGGTCTCTAAGGACATAGAGGAGGCCGGTGATGGGACTGTCCATTGGGGAACCTGAGTTGTCTTGAAGGCTCTGTAGGATGGTGTTTCCAGGGCCTTCCAAGTTCCCCAGCTTCCTTGTTTTGAGGGCCTGACTCAGCTCAGATGAGAAATGGAACAGAAAGGGTAATATTTGAATATGACACCTTTTTCTCCTGCCCCAGCATCCATGCCCCTTAATTATCTTCCTCCACTTTACTCTGCAGCCATAGGGAGGGAACTGTCTGGGAAGGTAGGTTTGAAGTTATCGTACATGAGATTTCCAGCTCTCATCAATCCTGGTCACCATTTATCATCCCCACAACACCTCCTGCCACTCATAGTCCCCCAGTTATCTCCTTGTGCTTCCACCTCTACTTTTGCCCTCTGAGCTTTATTTTAGTCAGCTCAAGTAAGGGCTCCTGAGTCTCTTACCATGGTCTCTAACTTCTGTTAATGCCATTCTGTTTCCTAGTAGGTCCTGCAGGGCACAAAGCAAGACGGACCACTGCTTCCTAGGCAACTTATTCAGCTTTTTCTTCATGGAGGTCATCTTTTCTTGGAGACTTTGAAAACCTGTCATCATGCAGGGACACTGGTCAGAAGACTGTATTAGCCTTTTCCTTTTAGGCATCTGTATGAGGAATAATCCCTTCCTCAATGATATATGTTGTATCACTCCCCCCTTTTTTTCAGAAAATAGTTATGTATCAATGCAAATGTAGACTTTAGGGATATTAATGTTATAATGTCACAGTATGGAAAAATAATCCTTAAAATACTTATGATGAAGGAAAATTGTCATGTTTTGGCACAGAGGTGCAGAATGAAGTATACATTATAGTACACAGCTAATAGGTTGGTTTGTTTTTCTTCATTATTTAGAATGGTAGCTTCTATTTCAGGGTGGGAGGGAGTTCATGAGCAGTGATAGTGTTGCAGAAAAAGGAGAAAAAATTTAAAAAATCAATGAAACATTAAAAATACAAAGAAGGGAGAAGAAGGAAGTTAAGATGGAGACACATAAGCAGGAAATTTTTGTAACTATTATATTAAATATATACCCAAAAGAAATAAATGTATGCAACAGTTCACAGTTTCATGTACAATTCTGTTTTGTGCTTTTCTTTATCTGTTGAAATGTACATGTTAAACTCATAGTAAAAAATTTAAAAGTTAACAAAGGGAATGAAACCCAAGGGGATACAAATCTGTGTCCAGCATCCACTGGGTAAGTTTGTGGGACAAAGAATGAGAGGAGAGTGGAGGACTCAGGCCATAGAAAGAGGAGGAAATCATGTGGGTAATGAGGAGGAATTTGCATTTGGGAAACAAGCCAGGGTTGAATTTGATGAGGACGAGGAATTTGGGGAAAGTCAAGAAAAATGTAAAGGAGAATAATCTTCTTGCTCATATAATAGTCCATTTTCTATGCTCTGGTTCAAGGATCAGGCTCAAGAAAGTTAAAGAGGATATGAAAGTATCAAGAGGGATGTAGGAAGATTAGAAATGAGAACCCAGAGAGATGCTTGGTTGTTGTCCTTCATTCTCAAAGACAGATCATTCACTCAGCTGTCAAAGTAATCTTCCTAAAGTATAGGTCTGACCATGTGCCTTGCCCTCTCCCACCCTTATTCAATAAAATCCAGTGGTTCACTATTACCTCCAGGATAAACTATAAAAAAGCCTCCATTTGGTTTTTAAACCCTTTATAGTTTGGCTTCTTGCTATTTTTCCAGTCTTCCTTCATGTTACTACTTTCCACGTACTCTATGATCCTTTGACACCAGTCTCCTTCCTCACATAAGACACTCCATCTCCTTACTCTGTGCATTTCCATTGGTTGTACCTTTTACCTGGGATGCTCTCCCTTCTATTTCTATTTCTTGGATTCCTTGGCTCAAGTCTCAGCCCAAATAACACCTTCTACAAGAAGCCTTTCCTAGTCTCCCTCAATGCTAGTGCAACCTTGCTAAGATCTTGTTTGTACATCACTGTTACATGTCATCTCCCCCATTCAGTTGTGAGATCCTTGAGGGAAGGGACTATTTTTGCCCTTCTTTGCATCTCCAACACTTAATGTACTGCCTGGTGCATAGTAAGCCCTTAATGAATACTTCTTAACTTGAATCGAAAGAAAAAGCATAGTTCCATCTCCCCGTGCTCATAGATCACCCCTTGTTCTCAGTGCAACAAAGTCTTCAGAAAAACATAGGTTCTAGTCAGTATTCTTGTTGTGATTGATAGATACTTTGTTCCTCTTTGTGGTCTGAGAGCTTTAAACTCTTTCACAGAGAGTATCTTCTCAAGAGAAGCCTGGAGGATAATTGAGCCCTCTGGATCTGAAGTGGGTTAGGACTTACTACATGGCATGGCAATTCCAACTTCCTGCTGATTATCCACATATTGGGAAGGCCAAATCTGCCTGCAGTTTCCGTCTGGTTCCTAAGCTTTACATCATCACCATCTCCCCAACATTTCCCCTGTCCATTGATCCTATCTTTTCTTTCCAGGATTAATCCTTTCTTATTAATAGAGTTCACTAAAGAAAAATATTAAGATGGTCAAATCTAGACTCTATATCTCAGCCTTATTCCTACAATTTCTGATCTATATGTAGTTTTCCCCCCTTACTATATCCTGATTGCATGTAGGGAAGTAATTTTCTTGTTTTTGTAGTTAAGCATTGAATGATGATTCCTCAGAGTCTTACTATGGAAGGGAAAAGGAGTACTCTTGTATCACTTCCTCCACAGGGTTATAGGGAAGAAAGAATGTTATGAACCTAAAAGTTCTATAGATATATCAGTTACTATTGTTTTCCATAGACATGGAAGCTGCTCCAAATCATAGTCTCCTAGAAGAGAAGGTAGGGAGCCTACTAGGTTGTTCCTTGGAAGCTGGGCCACAGTCATCTTATTCATCCCCCTGCTGAAGACATACAAATAAAACCCACTCACCGGATGTGGATTCATGCTCTGAATCTACAAAGAGAAAACAATTTCCTCATAGTTAGACAAGGAGACAGGATCTCTCACCATGTTTTGCATGTCATTGGTTGGGCTCTATCCCCTTGCTTACCCCCTACCCTCAACCTAACAAAGTTTTCAGAAAATAGGCCCAGAAAAAGGTTGATTGACAGATCCATTGCTCTCCCTTGTGATCTGGGAGCTCCAAACTCCTTCACAGAGAGTATCTTCTCAAAAGAAAGGAGAGGGTCAGGGTTTATTGGCCTCTTTGGATTTAGAGCCTGAAGAGGTTTAGGGTTTAATTTATGGCGTAGCATTTCCAACTTCTGCTGGTTAACTACAAGTGGTTAAAATTAAACATGCAATTTCTGTCTGGTACATAAACCTCATGGCATGGCCTCTCACTCACATCTCCCCTTTCATTTGATCGTCCTTTGTTCCTACTAAGATAAATCCTTTCAATTAACAGAGGTCACCAAAGACAAACAAATCTTTGGGAATGGGAGGTAAGAGGAACTGATTATAAATGCATGTGAAATAAATAAGGAAATATATTTATTTTCCATAGTCCCCAGAAATACTCCTGGCACTTAGTAGGTGCTCACTGTTTATTGATTGATTGATTGAAATGCCCCAAATCCTAGTCTGCTAAAAAAGAAGGTATTTATATTTATATTTAGGGGTCTGAATAGGGTTAGGGGTTACCGCATGGCCTAGCAATTCCAGATTCCTGCTGGGTATCCACATATTGGCCAGGCTGAACATGCAATTCCTGCCTCATATCTATAAATGAATATCAAAACAAACAAACAAACAAACAAATTAATAAATAAATTTTAAAACAGCCTGTCAGTCATTCTTATTTTCCATAGCCCTAGGGGATGCCTCAAATTCTAGTGCACTCAAAGAAAACATGGGGAGCCTACTGGGCTCTCCCATAGACTCTGGGCCCTCTCATAGACTCTGGGTCACGATCCTCTTATCCATCCCCGTACTAATGACATACAGAAAGTAAACAAACAAAAACTATTTACCTGGCACGAATTCATTCTCTGAGTCTAAAAGGAGAAAAACCAATTCCCCCAAAGTTAAACATTGAGGCAAGATCTCACAGAAATGCTTTGCATGTCATTGGTTGTTCCTGCTCATTTCTTGTTCTGGGCTCTACAAAATCCCGAGACAAACAATGGTGTGATCCAGTGCTTTGGGACATCAAATTCTTTTATATACAATATCTTCACAAGAAAAGATGGGAAGGTTATTTGGTATTAAAGATCCAAAAGTGATAAAGGCTTCACACATGACATAACATTTCCCATGGCCTTCTGGTTGCCCATATGCTGGCAAGGAAAAACATCAACTCCTATGAGGGATCCTCAGTTTCTTCACCGCTCTTCACATCCTGCTTGTCCCTTAAGGTCTTCATTGCCTCATTTCTCTACATATTTTCCACTCCATAATTTTAGAAAAGAATTTTTCTGTCATTCCCCAGGCTCTATAACATAGTGTAGCCTAGATGGAACTTCTGCAACCATTATCAGTACCTTGGGGATAGAATACTCAATGGGGTGGAAGGACAGCAAGAATAGTTTTAGATGAACCAATATCAGGTTCATAATCGTTGGATCATGGACTTAGAGCTGGAAGAGACTTCAGAGGCTATTTAAGCCAACCTCTCACTGCCCCATTTCTCATTTTACAGAGGAAGAACCCAACCCTTAGGTTGTGACTTTCCCAAGATCAAATAGGTCACAAGTGGAAGAGCCAGGATTTGAACCCAGGTCCTTTCACTCAGAAATTAAGTGTTCTTTCTATGGCACCAATATTCATGCTTATGTGTGCCATTCTTTGCCCCATTTCTTATTAAGCCTTAATCTCTGAATGAGTGCTGCCTCAGTCAAACTGAGACCTGTTAAAGACCTTAGCTTGAAAAGGCCAAGGGTCCCCCACTGCATCCTGGGCCATCTCCAGTTATCCTGATTCATATCTGACCACTGGACTCAGATGGCTCCAGAGGAGAAAGTGAGGCTGGTGACTTTGCACAGCCATCCCTCACTTAAACCTGATTCATTTGCATGTCATAACATCACCTCTCTGATGTCATGGTCTTCCTCAAGAAGGAAGGGCAAACAGCAGCAGCATATATTTCTTTTAACATTTATGATGTGGCTTAGTTCCATTACACTATTTGAGTTTGGGGTTTCAGGGGCTCCGAAGGGTCTTAGAGATCAGTAGGAGGAACTTCCAGACATGTCACTTACCTCTCCTATCTTGGAAGGTTTTCTGCTTCTTACCAAAGAAGTAGAGAATTTCTAGATTAGGGAAGTGAGCAGAGAATAGCAATGATTATTCATCAGCTCCTGGGAACTCTTCTTGCTTCCTAGCTCCTGCTAACTAATAGAAAGCATCCTCTACTCCTTCCTTCAAATTCCCAGTGATCTAGGAGATATGTCTAACTAGGAGAATAATATAGGGTATTCTTTCCTTCCCATCCGGGAAAACACCTATCCGTTCATTTCCTCTAGGTTTGACATCAGTTTGCTTTGTGGGGCCAGGCCAATCCCTCTCCAGTTTAGGCACAGATCTTCTAGAATCCTGGGTACTCTAGGTGGTGTGATTTGAAGGATATCAACAATCCAAACTTTCTTCCCACCCCACAAAAATAACTTATTCTCCACCAAGGACACCAGTGATACCTGAGGTTCTCCCATTCTAGATTAATTCCTTTGGTTAGAGCCCTGCTGACTCTGAGCTCTTTCAAAATTCAGATATTTCTAGGAGATAGAGAGGTAGCTCATTAGATTATTTTATTCCAAAAGCCAGCTGAAATAAAGGCAGGAGAGACTGATGATTTTGGAGCATAGGTCTAGCAATGGCTAGAAAGGGCAGGTCTAGGTGGAGTATAATAGTTTGGTTCTGGAAAAAGTTATAGCATTAGGGTCCTGGCCATTTGGGGACATACCTCTCCTTTCTGCCCTGGTATGAGGTTGCAAAGACAAACTCAATTGTTTCATGATTTTAATGAGTTCTGGAGATTCCCAGAAAGGGGGCCCTTTTCAGAAATTCCAACCCAGGGGGCCCAAGGAAGACGATGATTATCAAACCTCTTTTGATTAATTTCAATCATGATGTGCAGAATGGTATGTAATAGCAGGGGCCACCCTTAGGCAGCTGCCCATTACCACCTCCTCTCAAATCAGATAGCCTCATATCAACATTCCTCCCTCCTCTTGGCCTCTGCTTACCCCATTTGTTCTCTGAGATACTCAGCTTTGCAGCCCAATAAGCCAGGGCACTACCTGGAGGGATAGCCATTAACTTCTGTTTTCCTCTGCACCCTTGACCCTGACCCTGTGGATAGAAAATGGGATTTGAATGGCAACTGAGACCTTAAATTTCAGGGACTTCAGAATCTCATACCAAAGGCAAAAGGAATGAGGTCATGGTGGTTTTAGGGCATTGGGCATCCACTGAGCAGTGGCAGGAGAACAAAGGAAGAGTGCCTAAATAATTCATTTATTAATACAGGGAATTTTTAAATACATTTTGATTTCTATTATATTTTTGTATGTACTTATTATCTCTTTTACTAGAATGTATTTTCTTGTGAGTGGGTATTGTTTCATTGTTTGTATTTATATCCCCAGCTCTTAGAAAATTGCCTGATTCATAGTAGATGCTTAGCAAATGATTGCTCATAGACTCACATATTTCCATTCACCAAGAATAGGGGTCTCTGTGGGCATGTAGGTAATAAGACTGGTTAGGGTCTGTTAATTGGTTTCTTTTGTGTTCCTCTTACTCCCCAGGGCATGTTCTATACCTTGACATTCGGCATGTTAGGGCTGGAAATATTTCCAGCACCCTCCAAATTGATACTGGTCTCCACCATAGGAGAATTCAGGAGCTCCATGGCCTCTATCACCACATAAAGGTCTTCTCCTCGGCTCCGAAGCTCCCCGATGAAGGAAGGTTCTGGCTTTACCAGTTTGCTGAGGAATATAATTGAGAAGGGGTAGAATAGAGTTGGGGGAAGAGGTTCTGTCTCTTTTTCTGGACCATATTTGTTTTTGGGAATGTGCATCCACAGACTCAATACAATGAATTTAAACTTCTGTACCATTTAGGTCCTAGGCTGTGGGTTAGGGGTACAACTTTTGGTGAGTAGGCCTGAGAATGACAGGATTATGGAAGGGGAGTATTAAGGAAAAGACATTACCACAATCTCCAGAATATTTAAGTAAAGCTCTCCACCTTCTTATTGCTCTCCAGGCAGGACCAAGACCACTGATAATCTGCCTATAAGTGGCCTAAGTAGCCTCTCTTTGTACTTTGGAGGAAACTAAAAAACAAAACAAAACAAAACAAAATAAAAACCAACAAACAACCAAATAAGCCCTTCCTAAAATGTTTCCCAGTATCATCCACAGAATTCTTACTAACAGAGTCCCCTTGAATGAAATCATTGCATATCTAGAAAAGTCTCTGATAATTACAAGTGTGACTTTACAGAAGTCACCTATTAATACATTAATACAATAATTTAGTTGATCAGATTACCTCTAAAATGGAAGGGGCATAGGTTAGGTCAGTTTTGATGAGAAAAGGAAAGGAGAAAATCAGAGTTATGCTGCAGCCAGCTAGAAGCCATTAGTAAGAGCCAAATGTTACATTTAAGTATTAGCACTTATACTTTGGAAATGGGCAAAGGCTACAAATCGGGGCTTGAATTATAGTTTTGTTGATTGTCAAGACTTGAGAAATGACGGAGAAAATGTTCTTAATACACATTGAACTTAAAAGTGTGTCTTTTTTCTCTGAGAGCTGATTGTTACACATTTACCAGCACATGGCTGGCTGGAGAAAGGTCTGTATCAAGGGCAACTCAGGCGGTTTGCTCTAGCAGAGGGTGCTAAAATCTTGGGTAAGGAAGAAACATGGAAGAATTGAAGTATCAGTCATGTAGGTGTGCATCGGGGACTCTGAAAGTACAATCTTTCCCTACTTATCCCAATATTTCTCATGGAAAAAGATGGAGATATATGGATGAGAGCAGGGATGGGGAATCTGAGGCCTGGAGGCCACATGTGGCTTTCTACATCCTTGGGAGTGGCTTTTTGATTGAGTCCAAGGATTTATAGAATAAATCCTTTTATTAAAGGGATTTGTTCTGTGAAGTTTGGATTCGGTCAAAGGGCCACACTTGAGGACCTAGAAGGCCACATGTGGCCAGGAGGCCACAGGTTCCTGTGGACTAGAGTATAGTAAAATTGGACACATTAGGAATTAGTTGAATGGCTGGACCCAAAAAGTAGTCATCAATGTCTTATTGTTAACTTGAAATGGAAATGCTAGTGGAATGCCCCAGAGCTCTGTGCCAGGACTGGGACCACAGTTGTTTAACATCTTTATGAATGATAAAATAGAGATGGGCGGTTCATCACATCTTCGGATGTTGCAAAGCTGGGAGGGATACAAAAAGGTCTTGACAAGATAGAACCTGAGCCAATTTTAGAAATGAATGTTTTCTCATATGTGAGTACCCAAAAAATTCACAAGTGCAAGGTGGAGGAGGCATTAGCCTTCTGTATTCTGCCCTAGTGAGACCATCTGGAGTTTTATATTCAGCTCTGGACATCACAGTTTTAGGAAGGACATTGATAAACTTGAGCACGTCCAGAGGTGGGGGGCTGGGCTGGTGAAGCACCTTGAGTTCATGCTATATAGTTGATGGAGGATTTGGAGATATTCAGCATGGAGAAGAGAATAGTGCCAATAGAGTGAGCCTGGGGCCAGGGTAAACTTGAAAGGATTTAGTTAGAGAATAGGAGCTGCTCCTGTGCAAAAGACTGATGTGTATGCATGCATGTATGCATGTGTGTGTGTGTGTGTGTGAAATTTACATTTCTATGGCACTTTAAAGTTTGCAAAGTGTTTTACATCTCATCTCATTTGATCCTCACGATTCTGGGAGGCTAGTGCCATTATTATTACCATTTTACAGCTGGGGAAACTGAGGCTGAGAGAAGTTAAGTGACTTGACTGGGGTCACATAGCTAGTAAGTGTCTGAGACTGTATTCAAACAAGTCCTTCTGAATTCAAGTCCCACTGCAATACTGAGCTGTTTCAACAGTCTCACTTTAAGAACTCTAGCCTTAGAGTCAGGAGACTAGATATTCCATGCTCTGACATTAATTCTGGGGCTCCATTTTCTCCTCTACAAAATGAGAAGGTTGACGATTCCAGAAGACTCATGATGAATCAAACTACCCATCTCATGACAGAGAGATGATGGACTTAGGCTGTACAAAAAGACACATATTTTTGGACATGGCCAGTGTGGGAATTTGTTCTGCTTGGCTATGCATATTTGTGACAAAATTTTTTGTTTTTCAAGAGGAGGTAAGGTTAGAGAGAAAATAGATTTTTGTTAATTGAAAAAAAATTAATTAAAAAAAGAAACATAGTAGATGTATACTGAAGAAGATGTATATTGATTGATTAAAAAATAAAATGAAGAATTGAACAAAGTGGTCTCAAATGTTCTTGACAGCCCCAATAGTCTGTGAGTTTTTGACGGTTTGGACTCAAATTGACTGCCCCTTCATTCAGCTTTAATTTCAGAAAGAGTTAAATGACATTGGGCAAGTTACTTCCCTTCTCAGGGATCTCAGATTCTTCCTCTGTAAAGAGGAGTTGAAGTGGAGGATTCCTAAGGACTCTTTCAGCTTTAACGTGTTGCTTTCAGGATTTGGGGGTTTGGGAGGAGTTGGCTTCAAGTCCTTTTTTAGTCTCTCCCCCAAGACATCTACTTGTTTGCCCTAAATGTTAACTATTATGGCATCACTAGCCTCCACCCCTCAGATCCTAGTAGTTATACTTCATAGGTCCCAACTTTAAAGAAATAACAGACTTTAGAATCTACCTATCAATAATGATTAGTTAAAATAGGAAGTTTCCAGAAGGTCAACTTCCTGGAGGATATTAAGGGGACCTCCTCCAACAATAGCCTAATAGTGTCCTAGGTTGTCTGTCTACAAGGGGTGGTGTTCTGAGGTTTCTATTCTCCTTTGCATCCCTACTTCACACAGGTGGTTTCCATCCACCACCCAATGGATGCCTTCAATGTCTGTTATCCCAGGAACTGGCTGTAGTGCTTATTCTAGGTCCTCAAATCCCAAGTTACGGCACTGATACTACCCTCTCCTAACTAAGGAGGTAGGTAGATTCTGGGAAGCTTTCTGAGGATAGTATCTTCTCAGCTTTCATTACTTACCTCCTCAGCCCCCTTACATTTCTTGAACCTAAGGGTTCTAGGTGTGTCAATATGAGGTGGATTAGTCCTAATAGGTAAAACTCACGATCCTTGTGTAGTAATACCACTTCTCCCCATTATCCATGAGAGAGGAGAAGTTTTTTGGGATTCAACCTGTTCTCCTTCTGTTCCCCAGGCCTCACCTTTCCATCTGCAGAGCCCTCCATGTTTGGTAAGAGACAGTAAGTATCTGCATATCCAGCAAGGAGCTACTTGACTGTTCAGCACCAGCAGAAAAGTTCACACTTATTATATCATCCATGTCCACATCAGCCTCAACTTCCCATTCACTTTGTTCCAGAAGTAGAAACGTCTTTCCTGTTTCACTTCTGAGGAAAGATTGAAAAACAACATCCTAAAAATTTGCAGAGAGTAAAGAAGCCCCAAGACTATTAAGCATGGGAAAAAATGATACCTCATTTCCCATTTTTCTCTGTAAGTCTCCAACCTGTAGGCTTTCTCACATATTGCTTCATTCCCAGACTTCATTTCAAAGTATAGTCTTTGCAGTGAGGTGTCAATGCGTGACATATGTTATGGCCATTGTGGGAGATACATATGAGTAGCCAAACTGAAGCTAGGGTCAACCTCTGGAAAAATTGGAAAGTGGATGAAATTTACCTTTGCTCCTTACTTTCTTTATAGTCTTGGGTAAGTCATGTTATGTCTTGGAGCCTGCGTTTCCTTATATGTGTAATTAGAGGGCTGGAATAGATGATTTCTATTATCCTTTCAGTTCAATTCAATTCCATCCAATTAAACATTTTAAAAATGCTCATTATATATAAGATGCTATGCTAGGCACTGAGTATATAAAGGCAAAAAGAAAACTATTTTTGTCCTCATGGAGCTTATATTCTACTGGAGTATGTGGAGAGAGAGAACATGCAAAGAAGAGAGAGAGAAAGAGAGAGAGAGAGAGAGAGAGAGAGAGAGAGAGAGAGAGAGAGAGATTCGATGAGATCCATGTGTCAAAAATAACTCATTGTTTTACCTCCTAAATCAACTTTTGCTGTATCTCTTTCTATTGAGGGCACCAATATCTTCACAGTCACTGAGAATCCCAACCTTGGAGTAATTTTCCCCTCTTTCTTCTTTCTTAACACCTCCCGCCCAGCCAAATTAATTCTGCCTCCAAAATATATCTTTTCATCACTCACACGACCACTACCCATGATCTCTCATCCATATTATTTTAATGACCTCATAATTGGACTCCTAATGTTCCATTTTCTCTTTTGAATCCATCCTACACATAGCTACTAATATAATCTTCCTAAATTAAGTATTTGACCACATCACCACCTTTAGGAACCTTGGGCAGTTCCCTATTCTTCTAAGGTAAAGTAAAAACTTCTCAGGCTGGCATTTAAAACTTTGTATGATGTGGTTGTAGTTTACCTTTCCAGTATTAATTTACATTCTTTCCTTTTGTGCACTTTACATTCTGTCCAAAGGGGCCGAGCTTTGCCTTTCAGCTTACTTCCCTGTACCTTTATGTAGGTTGCCCCTCACACTCCTCTCTCTCACCTTTTAGAAAACCTAGTTTCTTTTAAGGCTCACTTAATTAGTCAGTCAGTCAGCAAGGCTTTAAGTGCCTACTGTGTTCTAGGCATTGTGTTAAGTGCTGGGGCAAAAAAAGATAAATACAAGAAAATTGGAGGTGGGGATGAGCCAAGATGGCAGAGTAAAGGCAGGGACTCTCTTGAGCTCTCCCACAAACCCCTCCAAATACTTTTAAAAGAATGACTCTAAACAAGTTCTAGAACAGCAGAACCCACAAAAAGAGCGAAATAAATTGCCAGCCCACGACAACCTGGAAGGTCAACAGGAAAGGTCTGTTGCACCAGGTTGAGAGAAAAGGGCAACCTGAGTTCAAATCCAGCCTCAGACACATAAGACTTACTAGCTGTGTGACTCTGGGCAAGTCACTTAACCCCAATTGCCTCCCCTCCCCCCAAAAAAGGAAGAAAAGAAAGTAAGAGAGAGGAGGGCAGTCCAGTGCAGGCCACACCAGCACAGCCTTGGCCCCAGCAAACAGGAGCAGGCCTTGGGAGTGACTGAAGCAGCAGGGCAGTTTCTGGAGCTCTCAGCCCACAGATGGTAAGGGGATTGAACAACTGGTCAGAAAGATATCACAGGGGACTCTTTGCTAGCACTAAAGCAGGACTCTTTTGCTTTGCCCATTCTTGGATCTGGGTTGCAGTCCTGGGGCAAGGAAGAGCACTAGCATAGCAGAGCTTGCAGCAGCAGTGGAAAGGGGACCCTCCTCACAGTTCCAAGGCAGAAAAGAGTGCTTATGGTCACTCACAGACCAGAGCACAGGCCAAGAGAGGAGTAAACACCTTGGAAGAACTGAAAACTTACAGATCCCTAGAAATATCTTTGAAAACACCTGCAGAAAACCCCTGAAGCTTGGGACAGTTTGCCCTCCACACTGGAAGCAGAGCCCTACCTTAACAAAGAGTTAAAAAGTCAAGTAATAGACTGGAAAAATGAGCAAACAATGGAAAAAACTCTGACTATAGAAATTTACTTTGGTTACAAGGAAGATCAAAACACACACTCAGAAAAAGACAACAAAGTCAGAGCTCCTACACCCAAACCTCCAAGAAAAATATGAATTGGTCTTGGGCCATGGAAGACTTCAAAAAGTATTTTGAAAATCAAGTAAGAGAAGTAGAGGAAAAATTGGGAAGAGAAATGAGAGTGAAGGAAGAAAATAATGAAAAACAATTCAAAAGCTTGGTAAAGGAGACAAGAAATACTGAAGAAAAGAACACCTTAAAAAATAGACTAGGCCAAATGATAAAAAAAAAAACAAAAAAAAAACCAAGTCCAAAAAGTCAATGAAGAGAATGCCTTAAAAGGCAGAATTGGCCAAATGGAAAAGAAGGTCCAAAAGCTCATTGAAGCAAATGATTCTTAAAAAATTAGAATGGAGGAAATGGAGGCTAATGACTTTATGAGAAATTAGGAAATCATAAAACAAAACCAAAAGAATGAAAAAATAGAAGACAATGTGAAATATCTCATTGGAAAAACAACTGACCTAGAAATAGATCCAGGAGAGATCATTTAAAAATTATTGGACTATTTGAAAGCCATTATAAAAAGAAAGCCTAGACATCATCTTTCAAGAAATTATCAAGGAAAACTGCCCTAATATTCTAGAACCAGAGGGTAAAATAGAAATTGAAAGAATCCACTGATTACCTCTTGAAACAGATCCCAAAATGAAAACTCCCAGGAATATTATAGCCCAATTCAAGAGTTTTCAGGACAAGGAGAAAATATTGCAAGAAAATTAGAGGTAATCAATAGAAGGAAGGCACTTAGCATTAAAGGAGGGGGGGATATGAAAAGCTTTTTGCAGAAAGTGAGATTTTAGCAGAGATTTGAAGGAAGCTGGGGGTCCAGAAGTAGTGTCAGATCAGGGAGTAGAAGCTGGATAGTGATAAATTTTACCTCCAAACTAAACTCTGAAAATTAGAACAAAATAAAAAAGCAATGATTCTATGAGTGAACAAAACTATTTAAAAAACAAAATGAAAAGATTGAAAAAAATAAGAAAATGTAAGGTAAATATTATGAAAAAAAGACCCAGAAAAAGTCAAGTATAAATAATTAAGATTTTTTTCTGAATTCTTTTTGAAAGCCATGACCCTCTCAAATAAAGCCTGAATACCATATTTTAATAACTAAAAAAAATAAAGGGGACTTTGGGATATTGTGATGAACAAGATCTCAAACCTCCCTAAAATAAGAATCATATGTAAGAGATCAAGCAAATGTAGATGCTTCCAAGTTCTAAGACACCAAGAACTCCATTGCGTTAACAACTCAATGAACTAACAATAGAGAAGGATAATTCCTATTCCTTAATATGCTCATGAAGCAACTCTCTTCCCCACCAACATCCATTCTCTTGCTGGGTGACACAACCCAATTCACAGATTTGTGCTCTGCGATCCACTCAACAATTCCTTTACCACTGCTATAGTATCTGCTGGCTAATCTTCCCCTCTTCTCTTCCTTGTGTCTCTGCTATCACTCTAGAATTCTGAAGCAACAAGCTATGGAACTCCATACTACATACTCTCACCTTATGAGGCAGAGGTGGAGATACAGGAAAGCAGTTGATTTTCTCTGGTTTGGATAGCAGTATGATAGTGTGGCAGAACCCTATACTGTAATGGTGCTCAGTCAGAAAACTAAGAACAGAGAGAACTGGGGCAGGGAACCAATTTGTGTGACTCCACCAGGTCTGAAGGAAAGGGAACTGGCAGTTAGCTGAGGCCAATTCTGTCTGTGTGGGAATCACTTGGGGAAGAAACTAAAACAGTGAAAAGTGAATTCCCTAGAACAGGATGATGCTAAAGAAGCTTTGAAGTCCAGCTCTCAGGGAAACCACCATCAAAGGGGGACAAGTCAGAAAGTAAGTAATAGGGGAATATAAAGAAAAAAGAATATTCTGGCAATCACCTGCATAGCAGTGATTTTTTTTAAAAAAAATCATGCAAGTAGAAGAGAAGGAAGGGCATGGACCATTGATAGGCTGGGGTGACACAGACATATATGTGGGGACTTATGTTACCTGGTGGGTGAAGGGAAAGCTTCACAGAATTCCCACCCACTCTTCCAATCCTGAGTTTTCATCTTTCTAAGTTTCCTTCAAGAAACTGGAAGACAGCCCTTGGCACCAACAAATCTGGCCTCTAAGATGCCTCTAATCTCTACAGTTCCCTTGACTTAAATATGTACAATCAATTTGCCCCCTAGCTCAGCCAAGATATGGTTGTAACTATTCACAAAGCACTTTACCAGGTAACTAAGGGAGCAAACTCTCTATGTACCTTGGGACAGAGTCTTTTATGTGCACTACCAGGCATACCTATATCTTCCCCTGCCATCTACTAATGCAATTTTTGCTCCTTGTTCTAGGAAGACCATACCTGGGACTGGGGAGTTTGGTTCCAGAATATCCATGAGGGAGAATTCAGTGCAAGTGAATTTTTTGCTCCAAAACTTGTGCTTCTTACACCTTTTCCTCAACAGACAGAAAGGCCGAAATCGGGGCGGGGAGCTGCTTAAGGTTGCCGACTGGATTCAGATCCTTCTTGCCCGCCTCTTTGACAAGGGACTTGGCCATAGTCTTGAACATGGAAGGCATGTTCTTTAGGGGATAGAGGGAGAAAAAAGGTCAATCTTTTCTTTCTTTCATCTTTTTCTCTTCCCCTCCCATTGAAGTCTCTCCCCTGCAGGGAGAGCCTGGCAGACATGACTGAATGATAGACTGCAGGTAATACTGAGCCTAGCCCAGGGCTTAACTCAGAAGTTGATCTTTAAAATCTCTGGAAATATTTAAGTGTTTCAGTTGTTGGAACAGAGAAGGAAGAAGGAAGTCCCATTTGAAACTTCCTACTACCACTTTGAGTCCTTTCTTCTGGGAACTTCCACATATGGCCACCCTTCAAACGCTTAAAGATGGCTCTCGTGACTTCTCTAAAAGTTATTTTCTTCCAGAGACCTCTGCTCCAGTTCCTCCAACCAGTTCATGAATGGAATGATTCTTAACCATGAAGCTACTACCTGGGGTAATGGATATCAAAAAATCAAAAGCAAGTATTATATACAATGGGATTACACTAGAAGCTTTCCTCATAAATAAAGAAGTAAAGCAAAGATGCTCACTCTCCTCAGAGCTGTTACAATTCCAGAATAGCAGCTAGGTGGTATAGTGGATAGAATGCTGGATGTGGACTCAGGAAGATCTGAGTTTGAATCCTGTATATATTAACTGTGTGATCCTGGGTAAACCACTTAGCCTCTCTCAATTTTAGTTTTGCCATGTATAAAATGGGGATAATAATAGCACTTATCTCCCTGGGTAATCATGAAGACAAAGTGAGATAACAAATGTAAAGTATTTTGTAAATCTTAAAGCATTATATAAATAGTTATTGCTACTGCTGTTGTTGTTGTTGTTATACGCTCTGAAGGTTTATACAAAAGCAAAAGCAGTGTATGATTTAGTTCCTGTATGCTGCCCAAATCTTGGGATAAGATAAAGAAGTAAAGACTTGTTTGACTAGAATAAGAAAATACCACAAGGTGGTTGACCTTAGCCATCTACAAGAAAGTATAAATGAAATGATCATGACAGGTATTTGTGAATGAATGAGGTCTATAAAAGGGGGCCAGCATCTCTGGGCATGGGGATTAGAGGAAAAAAAGATGGAAAGAAACTTAGCTGTTCTGCCTGACATGGTATTGTGTAGTAATTAGTGCTGGGTTTAAGGATACCTAGGCCTGAATCTACCTCAGATACTTATTAGCTTTTAGATAATAGGCAAGTCACTTAACCTTTCAGGCTCTCAGTTTCCTCATCTGCAAAAATAGTAACAATAATGCCATCTACCTCACTGGGTTATTGTTGGGAAAGCTCTAAATGCGTGAGTTATTATTTTATCTCTAACGTACAGGTTCTTAATCTTTTTTTTGTATGTGTCATAGATTCCTTTGGCAGTCTGGTGAAGTCTAAGGACCACTTCTCAAAATAATATTTGTTGCCAACATCCATAATTAAAGGAAATGTTAAATTTCAGTTACAAGGTTATTGAAAATGAATATTTTTTCCCAGCCAAGTTCATGGACCGACCCCCTGAAATATTCCATGTACCCCAGGTTAACAATCCCTGCTCTAAGGAGACTATGATTTAAGGTGGGGGAGCTACATTAGAGGGTAGAGAAATTTACAGGTGTCAGTCCTCCAGGTAATTCACCAGAATGAGGGAAATACCTTTATTTTCTTTGTGTCAAGCTCATTCTGCAAAGTCCTTTCCCTGAGTTTCTCCATTTGTGATCATAGATCCTCCCTCCAACCTCCATTTACAATTTACCCCAACTACAACTTACCAGGCTGAGGGGGCCTTTATCTTGCGGAGGATCAGGAATTATAGCTATCAGCAATGGGAGTCTCCTCCTGACTTCGATTTCCTGGTGAAAAGAGGTAACCGCTCTGGATACCAGACAAATGTGAAAATGTTCTGCTCCAATTTCTTTTCCTCCCCAAAACATTCGTGCAGTGGATTCCTAACTCAATTTTCAGCCCACTTGTAGGAAGATAAGCACCAGCGGAGCTCCTTTTTTCTACCTGGAGATCAGGCTTATAGCTGGGCTCAGGTCTTATGGGAAAGTTGAATATGTTCTACCTTCACAACTTTGCTTTGCTGGAAGAATTGTGGTAGAAAAGTCAGGTGTTGGTGTTTTTCTTCTGGTATCTCTGCAAAACTCATCTGATTCATATGCTTCACCTACTAGCTATCAACTGCTTTTTCTAAGAAGACTCGTTACTCTTTAGCTCTGCATCATTAGCCATTAGGTAATGGTATCTCCCACTCATTAATGTTGATTTTGCATCAATTTCTCCCCTTCCTACAGGTGCTGCCTTTCATATATTTATTGAATACATTATAATTCTATAGTACACAGGTGCAGGAATCTCTTCTGCCCCCTTTATCTTTTTTCATCTTTTGTGAGGGACAAAGAATGTATATGGAGCCAGTACAGAATGCAACAACGGCACAAGAAGACTACACAACTATTTTTTAATTCAGTTTTATTTTTTCAATTAATAAACATTTATTTTCTCTGTCTCCCTCTCCCTGCCTTCTCCTCCTGGAAAATGAGAGAAAAAGAAAAAGAAAACCCTTTAAACAAATATGCGTAGTCAAATGAAACAGATTCCCCTATTGGCCATGTGTGGAAGAGTTCAATTCCATTTGATTGTAAACTCCTTAAATTAGGGATTATTTCATGCTCTTTACTTGTATATAACATTATTGTTACTATTTTTGCAGATGAGGAAACTGAGATCCTGAAAGGTTAAGTGACTCACCTATTATCTGAAAGCTAATAAGTATCTGAGGTAGATTCAGGCCTAGGTATCCTTACTGAAAACCCACTGCCTAATACAGTGTCAGGCACATAGTAGGTTCTGAACAAACATTTGCCGATTGGTTACTAAGAATGCTGTTGTCCAAAGATGAATGGCATAGGGGTGCTATACAAGAGGGCATTGGGAGGAGGA
This sequence comes from Vombatus ursinus, assembly GCF_900497805.2. Lineage (NCBI taxonomy): Eukaryota > Metazoa > Chordata > Mammalia > Diprotodontia > Vombatidae > Vombatus > Vombatus ursinus. Next base: position 19,697,659 of record NW_020954751.1, on the reverse strand, counting down.
AAGGAAAAGAAGAAGAAAGAGCCACGAAGAAGATGGCGAGGACTTGGAGAAACAGTGACTGTGTCTGGGTGCTTGGGCAGGGATGCTTTTGGTTGAGATGGGAGCCGCATAATGTACTGATGAGAACAACAGTGCTTTTGGCCTGATGACAGGTTCATAGAACTTCAGCTATATGGGACCTCAGAGGCCGTTTAATCCAACCTCTTCATTTTACAAACGAAGAAACTGCAGCCCGGGGAGGAGAGGTGAATTACCCAAGTTTCCCTAGGTAGATGTAGAGGCAGAGGCAGAGGCAGAGGCAGACGAAGAAGCAGAAGAAAAGAAGCCATAAGGTAGCGCTGGCAGCAGTGACAATGACCAGAAGGTTCAACGGTCTCTGAACTGCCCTGGGTACTGTGCACAGTTCTTCCAGATAACCAAGACCTTCCCATGTTATGTTGTATTTAGCTAGGTCCTGAATAGTATGAATACTGAATCCTATGAAATGGTCACATGTGTTCAAGTGGTGCAGTGGATAGAGCACTGGGCCTTGAGTCAGGAAGACTCATCTCCCTGAGTTTCAAATTGGCTTCAGACATTTTTTAGCTGTGTGTTCCTGGGCAAGTCACTTAGCCCCATTGGCTTCATTTTCCTCATCTGGAAAATTAGCTGGAGAAGGAAATGGCAAAGCACTGTAGTGTCTCTGTCAAGAAAACCCCAAATGGGGTCATGAAGAGTTGGACATGACTGAAAAATGACTGAACAAGAAAAATTCAAATTCACACTGTTTGAAGTTATAATTATGTAAAATCTGGTGACTGGTTCCAACCCCCAAAAAATATGAAGTGTGAATTCAAATAGCATAAGATTCATTCTTTGCACTAATTGAGATCTAGATTGTGAGATCAAACCATTTGACAGGGGAAGAGGTTAAAAAACTGCACTCACCAAGCAGATGGGCAATAACTATTTCCTAGCTATTGCTTAACTAAAGGGGCTGGGATGTTAGCTCATTCCTTATACTTACCCTTTTGAATGCATATACAAATGTTCACTATGTAGCAATGATCAGTAAAAATTCAGGAAGGGTCTATAATTTCATTAGCACAAGACAACACTGGTATGAGCATGAAGCAGTTAACTAAGTCTTTAACTGGTGTTCCAAGTTCTCCTTCTAATGCTCTCTAAATGGAGCCAGAGGATTCTGGGCATATTGTCCCTTTCTGCTTTCAATTCTCAACCATACACCCATGAGAGATCATGGAGAGATTTCAGGATGATGCAATAGTTCTTCAGAAATTCCCAATAGTATCTGCCAATTCTAGAAAATTCATTGGATCTTAAAGATTCTTCAGATGTGTACTCACTATTGAAACATTCATTAACCCACATACTTGACAGGTGCTTTCCAGATCTGGCTTTGCCAGTTCTTAACTTTGAACCAGTGCCTTTTAGCTTGTCTAATGCTTTTGATAGTCTTTCCTCATGACCTTCTCATATCTTTTCAAAAATGATGAGATCATCTAAATATATCAACCTCTTAGAGTAGTTAATATTACCAACAAACTTTTTCCTGTAAAAATACGTGGGCACTTCCCACCTCCTCTTTCCCCCTCCATAACCCACAATTCCTTGGGACATGTGTTTAAACTTGTTGAATCATACTGAGTTATCCTGGTGGGAAAGCTACAGCTCTAAAGGTATTGAGATGATGTAAATGACTGATCCAACATGAGCAAGGGATTATAAAAACAGTGTATTTAGCTTGTTGGGTTACAGTTGTCCAACAATGAGTAAAAGGATACATGTTGTAAGATTGGACCTAATAACAGTTACAGTCAGTGAACCAATTAACCATGCATTTCTGAATGAGGTTCATTTTAGATCCTGATCACAGTAGCCAGTGTGAGATGAGGATTTCAGCAAGTTAAAAGAGCAATGATTGTTCTCCCCGAGATTATTTTTATTCCTAAAAGGATCATGCTGTGTTATCCTGTGCGGTTGCTCTGGTAATTTTCAAAACAGGCTTGCCATGACTTGGGACACGTCAAGTTCACATTCTACATTCTTGTTTTTCTGACTTGTTTCCTCCTCCTCCTCCCCCTCCTCCTCCTCCTCCTCCTCCTCCTCTTCTTCTACTTTTTCTTCTTCTTCTTCTACTTCTTCTACTTCTTCTTCTTCTTCTTCTTCTTCTTCTTCTTCTTCTTCTTCTCCTCCTCCTTCTCCTCCTCCTTCTTCTCCTTCTCTTCCTTCTACTCCTCCTTTTCCTCCTCTTCCTCTTTCTTCTTCCTTATTTATCTGATCCCATCTAGTATTTTTATCACGACTACTTCCCTCATAGAGCTTTCTATGTACCTACATCAAATCTTAGTGGGGTTTGCAGCAAGGCTTAGCCATCGCCCACCACAGCTGCCTTCTGACAAGGTAATCAGATAGTACTCAATAAGCAAATCCAACACTAAAAGTCACTGGATTCCTAACAAATAGCTCAGGACATCATAAATTTGTAATATGTCATACTGGTCTATTTTGGCTCTCTTGTTCACATCTGATAATCTACGTATGTCTGTATATTGCCATTCTTCTGTACCAACACTGCGAGTGAAGCATACAAAATATAGGGCTTCATGATAATACTGATACTAGTGACATGCTGGAGCCGGTTCAAACTGATTTATGAGAGCTAATTGTTAAATTTTCAGTGTGAGCATTTACATCTTGGAACTGGCAAATGCTATAAAATGAGAATTGATTTATTGTTTTGTTGATTGTCTAGACTTAAATAAGTGATGGAAAAAACATTAATAATGCAGATTTGAATGTAAAAGTTTGTCATGGATACATTTTTTTTTCAGAGGCTGGTTATTAAACATTTACCAGCACACCCCTATTGTTAACCAACAACAATGCATTCAGATGGCCCCTGAAGCTCTCCATCTCAGAGAAGATAATTTTCTGTGACTGCTTTAAAAAAGATCAAGTATGCTTGAGGAAGATTCTGTGCATTGCTACTCAATCCCATGCCATATCCCATACCATGTCTCATTCCTGCTCTGAGAATTAGTCTTGGCATTAAGGTTCCCCTACCCCTATTCTTGATGGAATCTCAACCACTGGAGGACCACCAAAATTAAACCTCTCTGTACTCTACCTTGATAGGAAGATTTTGGGCCTCCTTTTGCCACCACTGGCCTCTTTCTTCTTTTGAGATACTACACCAGAGACACAGATTGTTCAGATATTAGTACCTGTGATATTTTTCCAGTATTATTAACAAGTTAGATGCAGTTCATTTTAATAAATGTCAGCACTCTATATTTTTATAATCTACAAATCTCCAGATATTTCCATTCTTCTGTTTCACACTGTGGGTGAGACATGCAGACTATAGGGCTCCATCACAATATTGTTGACTAGGGATATGCTGGATGCATTCACAATACACTCAGGCCATTAAATTCACTTTCTGACTGACATCTAGAACTTCTCTAGGGAGTTTTAAACTCATACTGATATAAACCAAATGTGGATAGTTATTCTCACTCACTCCAAAGAGGCCTGGTCCATGCACATGAGCCCTTTCCTTTCCCTGGCCAAGTCCCAAAGCCCACTTCCTACAAAGATTTGACATTCCCTACAGTCTTGAATGCTAACCCCTTCCCATTATACCAATCCACACCCCAACAGAGGGATCTCAGAGCCTAAGGGCTCCATTATGACTCTCAGGCTCATTATTCCCTTTCCAAAATGACTGCTCACACAATTTGAATTAGCAGCTTGAATTTAATTCCTTCTCACATGTAACATAAAATCAGAAGCCTTTGTTGTTGTGGTTGTTATTGTTGTCTTGAAAGGTATTCCTCAAAGCATTGAGCAAAGCATCCTTGTAGCTTCTAAACCACCATGTTTTCTATTTAACACACGCAAGCATTCCAATACTGTGATCAGGGACACTGAATTTTTAAGAATCACACAAGGTTGAATGTGGGTCCCCTGAGTCATTATATCAGCCTCATATTTTTCCACCTTAGTAATCTACCATAACTACATTACTTCAATGGTGAGTCTTAACCAGGACTCTCCTAGGGTTCTTAATTGGGTAGGTAGTGTGGCCTCCCAGAGAACTATCACAGCTTCCTATAATGAATTCCACAAAGTATTGTTAAGTTGATTGTCCTTTTGGAATAACTATGGCATGGGATCATGGGTTCCTAAGACTGGTATGGACCCCTTTGTATAGGGCTTGGGGGACACTGGTGCCTTGCATCAAAAGATGCTAAAGCTGGAGTTGTTCAATATTTCTTCCATATAATGAGCTTCTGGAGATACTGCTGCTCCTACCAGTAGGCTTCTCACATTGTCTGAATTTCATTCTTTTCATCATCAATTATTTAAGTGTTTTCACCATCTTATTTCCTACAATAAAGAATTTAACACCTGTTTGCCTCAGTTTCCTCATCTGTAGAATGAGTTGGAGAAGGAAATGGCAAACCACTCTAGTATCTTTGCCAAGAAAGCCCCAAATGGGGTCACAAATAGTCGGAAATGACTGAACAACAGGATACATTTGGGTGTTACCTACAAAGTATTGTTTATTGAATCCACAGGAGCTGATAATAAGAGAGAGGTTGTTAAAAGGAAAAAGAAGGCACAGGGCAGAGGCTTGTAGGATACCCATACTTAGTGAGTGGGAGGATGATAATCCAGGAAAAGAGACTAAGAAAGATTAGTCAGATGTGGGGGAGGACAGTCAGTAGAGAGCAATGGTATGGATTCCAAGGGAGGAGTTGGATTATGGTGTGAAAAGCTTCATAGAGGTCCTATGGAAAGACGACTGAGAAGACCACTGGATTTGACAGTTAAAAGATAGGTGGTAATTGGGAGAGGGTGGTTTAATTTGAAATTGCTTCATTTCTGTGTAGTTTTTCTATAAACATTTCATTCCATGCCTTTAAGTCTCTTATATAATCACTTCCTCTACCTTTTAATTTGTATTTCTGTATATCCCTTCAATAAATCTCACTTCATTCCACACCTGTAAGTCTCTTATATAATCATGTCCTTTGCCTATTAATTTGAACCCAAGTACTACTTGGCTTGTCCATCAGGCTTATATAGGTTGCTAGCAGAAGTGGGGGGTATCTGAATTCAATTCATGAGTTTGTGGGTCAATAGCAAGGATGGGGGAATATTTGATGTAAAGGAAGCCAAAATTCTGTAAGGCAAAGTATTCTTCCAACCCAGTACTAGAATATTAAAGCATTCTGGTATGGACTGGATCAGCAATTAACTCAGATATCCCAAATCCCTTTGTGGAATCAGAAAAAATGTTCCCTCTTATAGTGGCAGACTGCAAGGAAAGACAAGAAAGTACCTAGGGAGTAAAATGAGATACAGATCCATTTTCAGAAATTAATTGTAGAAAGAGAAGTTCTGTAGCTAATACAGTTTTGCTAAAGAAGTCACTGTCCCTTTATTCTAAGAGGGAAGAAACTGCTAAGGAACAAGGCAGATAATCTTTAGGACAGCTCAATTACTATGTTAGCTGCCTTAGTAGCCACACCAGGTCTTAGATCCCAAAGTCATAGTAATGGCGGATGAGCTGAATACAGCTCAACTTTGAGATGAGAAGGCTCATCTAAAAAATCCAGCCAGAAAAATTTCTTACCCCAAGGGGATAGAGTCAGAAATGGGAACTGTGAAGGGCAGAGCAGCTTCTGAGTTTCTGGGCAAGGGGGAGCCAAATTCAGAAAGAACACTTTTCTTTGATCTTCCGGGTGTTGGGAGCCAGAGTGGAGAAAAATCTGAAAACCTGGCATGGATGCAATAAAGTTAGCAAATGAATGTTTCCAGTATTAAATTTGTATTAGTGAAGTACTTGGCACATAGTAGGTGCTTAATAAATGTTTATTGATTGATTGATCTGTATATATGGGTGTGAATGGATGTTAACACCCATCTGAATTATTTTGTCTCTGTATGTCTGCTTAAATTCATAGTTTGGGATTAATTTCCTTTTTTTCTCTCCTTTTTTTTTCCTTTTTCACAACAAGGTGCTAGTTACAAGACAGTTGTTAGAAGATAACCTCTCAGTTGAGAAGGGAACACATTCAGGGCACAGGGGGACAGCTTGTGCAAAGTCATGGAGGTGGAAGATGGAAATAGCCCATAGAGAGGAACTAAGTGTTTAAGGTCATGTTAGGAATTGCAGGATTAACTCCACATATAAAATTATGCTTTTTAAAAATAAGTATAACGTAATAACGTCTCAGTATTACCTAAAGAGGCCATATGATGTGGTTAAGTGTTACATTCAGAGTTTCCAGAACTGGGTTTGAATCCTGCTTCAAATATTAGCTTTATATACTTAAGTAAATCATCTAATGTCTCAGACAATTTCAACATCTCTAAAGTGGGGATAATAAAGGTACTTATCTCATGGGGTTGTTTTCAGAAAAAGTAATAAATTTAATAAAAGTAATAAATAAAAAGTAATCTCCCAGTCCCTTGTTATGTGTGTGGACTAGGAAAACAGAATTTCAGTGATAGAAAACTGCCAAATCAATCTCATTATAATCTGAGTAAGACTTTTTTTTGAATTCAGCTTTAAACTTATCTATCATGTCAAACCTGGTCACCTTCATAGAATTAGCTTTTGCCCAAGATTAATTGTGTGGACCTATCTGGATTTGTGCACATTTATAGATCCTATTCAATCTAGGAAGATGATTTTTCTCTTTACAGGGCCCAAGGGATGATAGCAGGAAAAATCTTTCAATAATCCAAAAATATAGAATATAGTGGTAGTGGAGAGTGTGGGGTTGGGCTTCAGGGAACTAAGGCAAAGTGAGGCAAAGGACCTCACTTCTTCCACAAGAGGTCCTCAATGAGGTCAAAACTAATTTCAAAATAATATTAAGATATTTTCATTTCTAATTCAGTCAATACTAATAGATATAACCCACATAAACAAATGCTTTTTTGGGAGTCCTCAATAATTTTAAGAGTGTAAAGTGGGTTTGAGACCAAAAAAATTGAGAATCACTGCCTTATGCCTATACTCATACTTCTAAAAAAATCAGTAGTTCATTTTTCTGTATAGAGTCAAGGAAAGGCTCTCCCTTTTAGAAATGTTCAATATCAAGAGTCTCAGAGAATTCTCTAGGGGAATTGTGGGGATACATAACATTTTTTAAGCCTAATTTCATAGATGCTGCAAATCTACTGTGAAATTAGAAAATTTTAGGTTAGCCTGAGGCGCTGCAGGTTTAGGATCTGGCTTAGAACGAACACTCAGAAACTACAATACTGCTACCTTTACTGAGAACCATCAAAGGATATAGGAATCAAGGCTATGTGATATAAAATTGGATACAAAAGCAGCTTCAGTCAGTCAGTGCATAGGGTTCTGTGTTTTATTCTCTGTCCTTCACAGAAAAGCTGACCTTAGGTCCTGATAAGAGTGGCACAAGTGAATAATGAGGATCTTGATAGGACAGAGGAGGCAATTTTATTCCCAAATTCTAGATGCCACATTGACCTCTGGGATCCTCAGGCAACTGTGAAAATGTTGCATGTGTCTAGAATCTCCCTTGCCCCTATCTTATAACCTTGTTTTTCTGTAATTTTCCATACTTCAGCTTTGTTTTCCTCTTCTCACTTAGTTAAATTCTTTTTAATGCCCAACACCCTTGAGGTACTTCATTTTAGATCAATGTACAGCAATGGAATCTTGGTTTGGGAAGGAGGTAGTAGAAAAACTACTGGCCAAAGTGCACTATCATCTACCTCTTGGCCATGGCAAGAAATGTCCATCTCATGATTAGCCCACTATTGTAATCTGGTTTCAGTTATAGCATTGGGTCCCTCCTATAGCATAAAAAAAAATCCATTCCTGGAGGGGCAGCTAGGTAGCTTAGTGAATAGAGCACTGGCCCTGGATTCAGGAGGACCTGAGTTCAAATCCAGCCTCAGACACAAAACACTCACTAGCTGTGTGATCCTGGGCAAGTCACTTAAGCTCATTGCCTAGCCAAATCTATCTATCTATCTATCTATCTATCTATCTATCTATCTATCTATC